>NC_060275.1:115453716-115603586 GCF_021613505.1 Equus quagga
ATCTCTGAAGCACGTGGGACCTAGATCTGCCTCTTCCCGTCGGGGCACGATGGTGGACACAGGATTTGCCTTATTAGAAACATTTACATCTCAGTAACTAATAATTGCTTCTAGATTCCACAGGTGATCTGTCCTCATATTATGACTCAAAAAGAAGAAAGCTTCCCCAAAACATGTCAAAATTTATTATTTAAATTTGTATAGCTATCTGCATCAAGCTTATCTCAAAAAGAACTTTCACCAAAGCCCAGAGGCTCTAGCAGAAGCTAATAAGTAACATGTGCATAAGAATCGCTGAGCAACCAGGAGTTATGGGTCCAACAACACAGGAATTGATCCACACGATGCTGCAAACAGGACGAGCGGTTCTAACTGCCGAGGCACCTGGAGCTGTCTGAGAAGAATGAGGCAGGAAGCTGGTGAGTCCTGAGAGATCAAGGGATATTATATTGGGTTTTATGCCTAAAACCTTCTCCAAGTGAGGCCACGTCAGTTATCTGGAAACTGACTTGCAATCAGGACTCTCCCAGGGAGACTGGAATGCAGGATCTACTAAAGAGAGAGCAGATCTGGGGTCCACCTGGCTTCTTGCCCCCTTAGCAGCTTTTGACTGAATATTGTCTGTCGAGAATTCAATTTCCTCATCCTTACAACATAAAAGAGGAGAACTAGATAGCCCTCTGTCACATTCTTTGATTATGGAAATCTTAAGTAAAAGGATTCTTGCGTGTGCATCCCTTCACAGCATTTCTTACCCAACAGAATTCATTATAATAACATCACCAGTATACTGGTCACGGACACTCAGAACACCAGGAGGGAGAAGAACTTCATTTTATCCATGTGCCTGAACTTTGTTCTGTGTGTTCTTCTCTTTAAACCTCTTTTTTTTCCCTTCTGAATTATACAACTTCCAACAAATAATATCAATGATGTAATTTGTCTCTACCTAACAAATTTCTCTGTCAATGTTGTGAAGTTTATCTAGAAATTAATTCGGATCAGTTTGAGCAAGGCTAGCAGATGCTGACATTTCCCTCAGATTGAATTTCTTAACCAAAACAAAAATTCATATCATCTGGGAGAAGTTCTGAGAATGGAGCACTTGCAGATGCTGAGCAAAAATTACTGAATTGATTGGTTTTTAACCAACCTGCCCCCCGCCTGCCAATCATATTGGCACCTTCTCTAAACAAATGATTTCTAATTACTGACAAAACACAAGACTAGTAAATTTATGGTACATAAATTGGAGCGTTTTGCATTTTCTAGGAGGCACCCGCTGCAAAACAAAGGAAGAATAATAGAACATTTTATAGCTGTCTTACAAGGAAGACCATTGCTTGTGGCTGGTAGATATAGATATTCTTACTGATGGCCCATGACCACACTCTCAAAACCTGCACGGTGCCTTTAAAATAAACTCCTAATGCAAAGCCTTGCTTTCCATTCTTGGTTCACAGAGATTAAATATTGCTCGTGGGCGTGGTTCCCTCACTGTCACTTTTACCTTCTTCTGAAATAACGTGTGCGAGTGTCCAACATTTTTTGAGTCATTACTGGCAAATCTCATTCATTCAATAAACCATTTATTGAGCACCTACTGTATGCAGGGCTGTGTGCTATGTGCAGGACACAAAATAAAGAAACACTCTTGGCCATAACTAGCACACAGCGGTGAGGGAGAGGTGTTCAACAAACACACGATCCCAACATCGGGAAACCTAAAGAACGGCATGGCCATTTCTCATCTGGGGAAATCTAGGAGGAGCAGAAGTTTGGGAGTTTGAGGGGCGGAGTTCAGGCTTGCACACTTCTGACTTGATGAGCTTGTAAATCACACAGATGGAAGATGAATTGGAACTGTGGTCTGGATCTTGGGAGGAAGGGAAGGGCTGGAGAGGGGAAGAGTCAGCTGCCACGCTGGCCTAGGGAGCTGAGTGGTTACGCGCTGTCCAGCGCCTGCCGGGGCATTCGAAGCTGACTCCACAGCACAGCCACACAAAAGCTGCAAATCCACTGGAAAGTAAATGTGTGTGCATCTGTGTGTGCGCATGTGTTGGGGGTGAAACAAGGAGACAAACAGGAGGAAGGTAGAATTATTTGATTTAATTTTAGCTAAAACCCCCAGACTGGGCCATTGGCCACAGCCACCATTTTCATTTTCTGATGAACAAGTGAAGATTTTAGAGTAATTAACTTTCATTTTCCTCACAACAACCCAGACATTAGGGACAGAAAACCACTGACTGATGACTTTTTCTCAACTTTCAATATTTGTACTCAAAATTAATTCAGTTATTTGTGAAAATACTTTATGTTTTACCTAGTAGTAACAGTCACGTTTCTATAAAGTTAAAACGAGGTTTACTGAAACTCCATTAAAATGTATCCCAAGTTGACAAATGACAAAATGACAGAGAAGAGTTGTTATCAAATCTAAAAATACATATTTTGTATTTGAATCAATTTTGAAACTACAATATTATCATGCATAAATACAGCAGGCAGGTAAAATAAATTATTTAACAATTTTTATCTTCACATTCTTAATCATTTGTTTCCATTGTTTCAAAACTAAAGATTCAATACACATACTGTAATAAAAACCCATCTAGCCTCTACCCAAAGACTTGTGTGTTAAGTATTTCCTTCCTTTACTCATTTGTTTATTTGAGAGAGAGTTTGGGGTGCACTACCCGGATGCCCAGCCTATGGCGAACGGCTGTGAACTTGAAGGTGGGGAGAAGAAGGTTGAAAACAAGGGAGGATGGAGCCAAGCCTGAAGGAAACACAAAAGGCCTTCTGCGACAGCAGCAAGTGCAGACCTCACCTCACAGTGGGCGATGTCTGCAGAGATGTCTAAAATAAACAACATAAACCCGGACCAATCCGGGTCCTGAGGATTTTCAGCTGTTCTTGGCACCGAGATCAGAAATGGATTATCCGTCCGGTGTCCACCGTCATCAATGTCCTTCACAATCGTTCAGGCTGCCGTGAGGTGGGCACTGCTGTGGGGATCAGGCTGGTGCTTATGAAGCCTAGGACAGGCTGGTGGCCCTGGCACAATGCCATTCAGTGGGAGCAATGCTGTGTGTGTGTGCATGTGCACCCATGTGTGTGGTGTCTATGTGGTAAGTATGAATATATTTGTGTGAGGGTGTGATGTGCATGTATATACACTCAAGGGAATGTGTGCAGTGTGTGTGATATGTGACTGTGTGTGTGAATGTGGTTGTATGTGTGCGGGTGGGTGTGCATATGTGTATGTGTGAAGGCATGTGTGTGTGGGGGGGGGGGGTGTGAATGTGTGAGGGTGTGAGCATGTAAGCTGAGAGAGGATGGAAAACCTGACCCAGTAGTGTCATCCAGCTTTCTGCTGATCTGCCATCATCTCAGGACTTACTTTCGAATGTCTGGCTCTGTATCTCATTTAACTAATTGTCGTGGAATACTATATTTTCTCAATTGAGGCTTGGATGAAGGTTGTATAGAAAGATATTAAAAAATACTCTTCCATACATGTGCACACAGTAGGTATCTTATGATTGCAGCTGAGCCCAGCCCTACATACAGTGTCTGGATGAAAGAATGTACCCGCTCTGCACAAGATGGACCCGGGGGCTAGTCCCACCAGCAAGGCTAGGATTGTCTTTAGAATTTCACTTTGAATCTACTCCACTACAATGGAGAGTGACTGAAGCCTCACACCGCAAGCCCCCTCAGCATTGCAGAAATGTCAGCTGGGTAAAGGAGGGGCACATTCCATCAGATGCCCACCCTAGTGGATGACAACCTCGGTGAAGCATCCCAGGACCAGCGCTGAGCATCGCAGCTTCCCTGTGAAGCCTCTAAGTTTAACTTCCTTGGGGATGCCCCAAAGATAAGGAGATAAGGTACTTTGCCCCATTATTATCCATAGAGGAGCTCAAAGAGAGAACAGTAAATACCAAATAGTCTACGTTTACATTGAAACAGTTGCTCTGCAGTCCTTCCTGGCAATCATAGGATAGCAGTAATCATGTTCTCTAGTAACAATCTACTGAACACTCCAGAAGGACCTTGCTAAACTCCTCTATTTGTACCTTTATCTCTTCTCTGATACAGAATAATCTGGGGAGAGTTTCTAGTGAAGTGTAATAGCCCAAGAGAAAAAAACACTGGGTTGGGGAAATTTAGGTTTTGTTTCAGCTTCATCGTTTATTAATTGTGCTCTGAGCCATTTGTCCTCGCTGAGCTTTACATTCCTCATGGACACAGAAGGGATGAAAATGCCCCCTTGCTCCAGCTGCATGGGCGTTCTAGAGATAACATGAGATTTACCTTGGAAAACAAAAAGCATGTGAAACTGCTGGTACTGCAACACAGTGTTTGTCACGTTCTTGTAAGTTAGGTAGTGAAATGCTTGTGATTAAAAAAAAATGGGATGCTTTGGGATCCCTAGAAGAGATCTGCACTACGGGACTCTTGCAAAAGTGCTGGCACTTCATTCAAACTTTATTACTTTAGCCCACCCACATGTCTCTGAAATTACCATCAGCGATTCCAGTGATTTATTAGTAAGAAAGGTTAATAGCAGGTAATTTTCAGCGACCACAGGGTATCACAGAATGCAATTTCTGTGAATTCAGACTGACCATGGGAGGTAACACAAATTTGTGCTGACTTGTTCAAAGGCCTATTTTGAGGGACTTGAAACTTCAGGCTGAGTTGTGCTGTGCTAACTGAAGAGTGCGTATGTTCATACATTTGTATTTAACAGTAGTCCACAAAATGCATTTTCAAAGAACTGAGAGTGCAAGACTGGTTCACTCTCTCATAATTCATGAAATCTGTTCCTCTGCCAGGACAGCCTCATTTCTTGGGTATCTTTTTGCCCTCCATCCCCTCTGAGAAGCAGGATGGAGATCTTCTGTGTTGGTTGGTGAGCTGACTCACCAGTTGGTGTAAGGTGAAGGCTTTTGGAGTTGCAGATGAGAACTTGATCCAATGATGCTTAGAGGGTGAAACTGATTTTTAAGCAAATTGTGTGACAATTTTTTCATTTGAAATGGTCGTATGATAATGTCTGGAAGACAACTCTGGCCAAGAATGGGCAAAAACAGGGAGAAAATTACAGCAGCAGAGGGAAGATGTCAACTTCATCACCAACGCTGCACTCCTCTTGTTCCAAATTAATTTATAATACAAATATGAAAAGGTGACATTTCTAGTCATGGGTGCATGACTGTTTGTTTTATAATTCTCTTGTATTTATTAACTTAAAAAGAGAGTGACAGAGAAGGCAAAGATGAAGAAGACAAAGACGAAGAAGCTGAAGGAGAAGACAGAACTATGATGACCATTTGGCATGAAGGTCAAATGAAAGTCACAGCAGTTAAATGCAACAGAGCCCAGAGGTGTCTTGCTCACCTTGTTACCCCAGCCTCAGGCCCCAGAAGACATTAACTACAACCCTGCTAAGGAAAAAGCCTAACGTGTTATCTTTAGCTTACAGGAAACCACAAAAAAAAAGGAAGGAGAAGATGGTTGAACAAAACCAGTCAAAACCAGTTGAAGGCTACATGGCAGTCTGACTTGACCTGACAAGGACCCCACAGCTCATTATACGCTCATTGTCATACATTACCATATTATAGAACACACCCATGACACCATGACAGTTTACAGCTGCCATGGCAATGGCAGGATACAACCTAATAAGGACAGGAAAGAAAAGAGGTGGCATTCTTGCTCCCCATAAAAGCCTGCCCATTTCACCAAAAAACTATGAACATTCCTCCCCTTCATTATCTAGACCCCTTATAATAGCTGCTTAATCACCCCAGGAGCTGAGAAGTTGATTTATGAACTTTGATCCCACTTCTCCATTCTTTGGCCATTGAATAAAACTCATGCTATTGAATGCTCAGCTTCAGTCTCATTTCAAAGTTGCAACACCAACTCCAGAAGACTTTCAAAAATACAACTTCCTAGATCACAACACAGACCTCCAGAACCAAAAATTCCTAGGGGGTAGGGTGAAGGAATCTGTATTTTTTAAAAGGAGGTTCTTAAGATTAGTAGAATTAAAAAATGACCTCGTAAACTCCTCCAGATGGCACCCAGCCTAAGCCTTGGGGAGATACTGTATAAATGGTGCATTAATGCCTCTGTGCTAACACTGGCCCCCATCAATCTGATGGCGCTGAAACTGAGGATGAAGGAGGTAAAGTTTCCCTGGATTAGGGATGTAACTGTGCCTGTACCCACAAGGTTAAGGTGGGAAACAAAGGAACCAAAGTTTTTGAGCTTGCCTCACAGAACAGCAGGAGGACCACTGATAAAGAGAGTAGCTTGCTGACAGCCCTCTGCTTGACTAAGCCTCATGCAGGAGCATTGAAAAGCTAAAATGACTACCTGTAAGCTTCCTACATCATAGACTAAAGATCCACCTCATGCAGCACATAGAACCCTCCGAGAATTTGCAATGGCAGCCCATGAAAACTATGAAAGACAATAGGCCCTGCACAGAACACTCTTAGAACTTCAGCCTCTGAGATCACGTGCTCACCTCCCCATCTTATTCTCACAATATGCTTTGGAAAAACGGTTTGAACTGCACATAGGCAAACTAATCTGTGACTGGTAGAAAGAATAACCCATTAGCAGAAAATTTATGTCCTCTGCCCCCTCTGTTCCATCTGTCCCAGATAAGGAAGTAACTGTGGTTTTCTTAGATTCTTCAGGAATATTGCATTCAGCAGATCCACTACGGAGAGGAGCCCAATGTTCTGTGGTCATCCATCACCTGACATTTCTGAGGCCCCTCCCCGACCCCATTTACCTTCCATAAGGCACTTCCAAATCAGTTCCCTTTAAGATGGGTTTTTTGGGATGATAGTCTACCATCTTCTGATTTGCTAGCTTATCGCTTATTAAAGTTCTTTCTCTGCCACCGCCTGCCTGACCTTTATCTTGTGGTGAGTAGATTGAGCCCTTGCTGGGTATCAGCGCCAGTCTTTCAAGGACCGTCTTCCCACTAAAAGGGTGCCCCAGACACAGGTCAACTGCTCCACCGACTAGACGTGTGGTCCAGTATGTTCCTTGACCTCCCTGCCCTCAGTTACTTCATCTATAAAAAGTTGGGGCACATGCCTGTATTACAAGGATTTTGAGGGGAGCTGGTGAACCACCTGGATATGCAAATGCCTTGCATAGTACATGCTATGAAAAACGTGAGCCATTCTGGCCCTAGCCGGAAAAAACATCAATAAAAACATAGCTTGTGTGTACAGGCTACTTATCTATGCTATTTTAGTTTTTATAAGCTTACTATAAATAAACATTTGTTTTCCTTTGTTCCTGGAGTAAGACCATGACCTCTGTTCCTTGCTTTGCCTTTTTCAGCCAATATGCTAAAGGTTACTTTATTTTACAAAGTGTCTTCCTATATTATCCAACCCTGTTTTTCCCAAACATTTAAGACCATCAAACCAAGCAAAAAGGTTTTGATCTAAGTTAATCAAGTTTCTTTACATCAGTAGCCCAGCTGTCATGGTGCTTATTCCATTTTAGATGTGGCCTGCCAACCTTCTAATAGCCTGCAATCAGAGGCTTTAAAACAAAGACATTTTAAAATGCTGGGTCAGGGAGAACTCTAGTGTGTCTCACAGCCCTTGCTGCATGCTTTCAGCTGATGTTCCTCTATCCATGCCAATATGGAAATTCACTTGTTTTCTAGGCTTGCTTTCTTTGTCTCTCATTAGGATTCTACAGTGTTGCAAAATAAAACCACTGCAAGGACAATCAGATATGTGGCCAATGCAATACTCTAAAATCTCACAGCATTCTGATTTATTTGCTTTCTTTCCATCAAATCACCAACCCAAGACTATCAAATTTATTGTACATGGCAGTAGAAATGACGGTTAGATACCCAAGACATTTTCACAATCCTTTTGGGAGAAAATTCAAAAATTTGTCCATTTTAAATTTCTGTGCACTTTAACTTTCTGTAAGTATAATTGCAAATTATACTTCTGTTTTTGCCAAACTTTTAGGCTTGACGTGATTGAAGCTTCTAGATTTCTCCAATTTTCTCTGCAAAAAACAAAACAGCCCTCTAAGTCAAACTGCTTCACCGGAGAACACACCACAATTCATAGTTTCCTGTGATGCCCGAGGCAAACAAAGTTGTAATTTACAGCCAACAGAAAGGTTCAAAAGTGTCTCTTTGTCTTGCTGAGGATTTTAATTTGGTGGTGTCCTTTTATAAAACTATCTGACCTTAGATAGTATTAACAGATGAGTAATGGTCCTAAGAGAGGAAAAAGAAAAGGGATTTGGAGATAAAGTCCTGCTTAGAATTTGGCCTCAAAAACACCCACTGCTGGTGTCTTCTAGAGCACAAAGATAGCAGGACACCATCACAAAAGTTTGTGTCATTTCTGCTACCCTGGATCTTGAAGCCCTCCTTGCCCCTGGGACAATAGCAAAAAACCTCAAGCCTTCACAAAGCGGACACAAGCATCCACATCTACATTGAGTGACTGACCTACTCTCAGAGGTTCCAAAACGCAACCGAAATCTAGTTCAAAATAAGTAAGCAAACAGACTTTTCTCCTTCCGCTCTGTTTTTGAGTTTAATTCTCTCTCTTTTTCCCTCACTATGAAAAAATCTCAGCAGAGGCAGCTCCCTGCCCTGATTCCCATCGAGTGCTCAGCACCTGAATATATGATTTGTGCTCACACCGGATCTCAGCGACCACAAACTATGAAACTTATAGGACACCTGCTATGCATGAGAAACTCTTCTGGGCACTTTGGGCACAATTAATCTCAGCCACCACTGAAGCAAGTGCCAGTAGCCTCCTTGTGAATTTGGATCAGAAATGTTAAGAAATTTGACTACCGGCAGCTCAGGGGCCATTCCTTGTCCCAGGTTCAAACACTACAAGACAATCTAATTTATGAGGAAGATGCAGACGGGCTTGTTTACCAAATCTCAGAAGAACAGCACTTGGAAACTCCCTGTCAACTGGGAGACAAAGAAAATATGTTTTAACCCCACAGAGATCATGCAAGTGGAAAATATGACTATTTTTGACATCTCTTTTTTTTGAAGACTTTATTATTTCTTTAGAGCAGTTTTTAGGTTCACAGAAAAATTGAGTGGAAGGCAGAGATTTCCCATATACCCTGGACCCCATACATGAATAGTGTTCCCCCACTATCAACATCCCCCATCAGAGGAGTATATTTGTTACGACTGATGAACCTACGCTGACACATGATAATCACCCAAAGTCCATAGTTTACATTGTGGTTCATGCTGGTGCTGTACATTCTATGAGTTTGGACAAATGTATAATGACATGTATCCATCACTATAGTATCACACAGAGTATTTTCACTGCTCTAAAAATCCCCTGTGCTTTGCCTAGTCATCCCTCCCCCATCCTCCTAACACCTGGCAACCACTGAAACTTTACTGTCTCCATAGTTTTGCCTTTTCCAGAATGTCATATATTTGGAATCAAATACTATGTGGCCTTTTCAGATTGCCTTCTTTCACTTAGTAATATGCATTTAAGGTTCTTCCATGTCTTTTCATGGCTTGATAGCTCATTTCTTTTTAGCACTGAGTAATGTTCTATTGTCTGGATGTCCCGTAGTTTATTTATCCATTCGCCTACTGAAAGACATCTCAGTTGTTTCCAAGTTTCAGCAATTATGTATAATGGTTCTAGAAGCATCTGTAAACAGGTTTTTGTGTAAACATAAATTTTCAGTTCATCTGGGTACACACCAAGGAGCACAACTGCTGGATTTTGTGGTAATAGTATGTTTAATTTTATGAGACACTGCCAAATCATCTTCCAAAGTGATTGCACTATTTTGCATTCCCACCAACAATGAGTGAGAGTTTCTGTTGCTCCAAATCTTCTCCAGCATTTGGGGTGTTGGTGCTCTGGCTTTTGGCCATTCTAATAGGTGTCTAATGGTATCTAATTGTTTTAATTTGTATTTCTCTGATAGCATATGATGTGGAGCATCATATCACATGCTTGTTATTTTTATATCTTCTTTGGTGAGGTGTCAAAGTCTTTGGCCCATTTTTTAAATTGGGTTGTTTGTTTTCTTATTGCTGAATTTTAAGAGTTCTTTGTATGTTTTGGAAAGCAGTCTTTTATCAGATGTGTCTTATGAAAATATTTTCTCCCAGTATGTGTCTTGTCTTATTCTAGTGATATTGTCTTTTGTGGAGCAGAAGTTTTTAATTTTTATGAAGTTCACCTTATCAGTTCTTCCTGTCATGGAGCATGCCTTTGGTGTTGTATCTAAAAAGTCCTCACTATATCTAGGGTCATCTAGATTTTCTCCTACGTTATCTTCTAGGAGTTTTATAGTTTGCCCTTTTATGTTTAGGTCTATGGTCCATTTCGAATTAATAATTGCAAATAGTGTAAGGCCTGAGTCTGGATTCATTTTTTTGCACGTGAATGTCCAGTTGCCCCAGTACCAAATGTTGAAAAGACTGTCTTTGCTCCACTGTATTGCCTTTGCTCCTTTGTTAGAGATCAGTCGACTGTGTTTATGTAGGTCTGTATCTTGGCTGTCCATTCTGTTCCATGGATCTCTCTGCCTGTTCTTACACTACTGTCTTGATTATCGTAGCCTTGTAATAAGTCTTGAGGTCAGATAGTGTCATTCCTCCCACTTTATTCTTCTCCCTCAGTATTGTGTTTGCTGTTCTAGATCTTTTGCCTCTCCATATAAATTTTAGAATCAGTTTGTCAATATTCATAAAATAACTTGCTGGGATTTTGATTGGGATTTGTAAGGCCACAAGCCCAGCTGGGCTAGGGCAGCAGGATATCTTGCTAAAAGACCGAAGAAACGACCTGGAGACTGCGAAGGAGACATATAGGTTTATTGGGTCCTACTTACTGGAGAGTGTCCAGTGGCAGCTGGCTGGATGGAAGTGTGCACCCTCTACTGCCCCCTAAGAGAAACTTGCTTAAGTAAGCAGAGAAACAAAGGCTGCATGCTTGCCAAAGGGCAGTCCTTGGTACGACCAGCATTCCCAGAACAGTAGTTCACATGGAGGGGCTCTGTGTCCCTGTAAGACATGATGCTCTTCTCCTGGGATAAGGGAGGGTCTGGGCTGGCCAGGCCCAGATCGTTACAAATCCCAGTAGCTGGGCTGCCTGCCCAGAAGGGAGCCAGAAGGACACATGGTTGCAATGCGCCTGGGGGTTTCTGCTGAGCAAGCAAGGCCCAGGCCCCACAGGATTGCATTGAATGTATGGATCAAGTTGGGAAGAACTGAGATCTTGACAATTCTGATTCTTCCTATTCAGGAACATAGAATATCTCTCCACTTACAGTCATATGTCACTTAGAGATGGACATACATTCTGAGAAATGCACTGTAGGCAATTTTGTCATTGTGTGAACATCATAGAGTGTACTTAGACAAAGCTAGATGCTATATCCCACTACACAGCTAGGATATATGGTATTATCTTATGGGACCACTGCTGTATATGTGGTCTATCATTGACTGAAATGTCATTACGTGGTGCATGACTATACTTAGTTCTTTTTTAATTCTCTCATCAGAATTTTGTAGTTTTCCTCATATAGATTTAGTACATTTTTTTTTAGATTTATACCTAAGTATTTCATTTTTTGAGGTGGTAATGAAAAAGGTATTGAGTTTTTAATTTCAAATTCCACTTGTTTGTTACTGGTATATGGGAAAGTGATTGACTTTGTTGAAGCTGGGATAGTTGTGTTTAAAATAATTATTTTATTGAGATCATATTGGTTTAAAACATTGTGTAAATTTCAAGTGTACATCATTATATTTTGGCTTCTGTATGGACTTCATCATATTCACCACCAAAAGTCTAGTTTCCATCCAGCACCATACATATGCGCCCTTTTACCCCTTTTGTTCTGCCCCCACCTCCTTCCCCTATGGTAACCACCAATCTGTTCTCCTTATCTCTGTGTTTGTTTCTTTATTTATCTTCCACATTAGTGAAATCATACAGTATTTCTCTTTCTCTGTCTGACTTATTTTGCATAGCATAATACCCTTAAAGTCCATCCATGTTGTCACAAACAGCACAATTTTGTGTTAATCTTGTGTCATTATTCTACCTTTTACCCCTCACTGGTTCCCACTGCAGTGACAACAAAACATAAATTCATTTCCCAGGTTTGCAATGTTTGGACACCAGTGGCTCTCAAACAGAAGAACAGTTTGTTCCCAGGAGACATTTGACTATGTCTGCAGACATTTTTAGTTGTCACAACTGGAAGAAGGGGTGGAGCTGGCATCTAGTGGGTAGAGAGGCCAGGAATGCTACTAAACATTCCACAGTGCACAGGACAGCCTTTTTATAATAGCTTAATAGTTCCAGCAAGGCTTTTTTGTGTTTTTTTTGTCAATGACATTTCTTTTGAACTGAAATAAACTCTTCTCACAATGTGGAAAAATTAAATAAATCACAATATAGCCTAAATGGAAAATAGTACAGCCATTAAAAAGTCATAGTGGTAACATATATCCATTGACTTGGAGAGATATGTGTATGAGTCAGGTTAGGACAGCATATGCTGTGGGACCAGCAGCTCCTGCATCTCAGCGGGTCAGGACACTCGATGCTTATTTCACACTCAAACAAAACCTGATACTGGTTGGAGTGCTTTCCAGTCTGGCTCTCCTACAAGCAATTAGAAAGTTTCTGATATGGAAATGAGCTTGGCAAATTCTACAGATGGGAAAATCGAGTAAAATGGCTATAATGGAGGAAAAGTACAAGGTTGGAAAAGAACCAGGTAGTGTACAGCAGGACTTTCCACTCTCAACACTGTTAACTTTCGGGGACAATTTGTTGCTATGGGGGCTGTACTGTGAACTCTAGGATGATTATTAGCATCCCTGACCTCTTCCAGGGTGCACAACTGGAAGACGGTGTTTGAGAGCCACTGGTGCAGAGAATTACAAGCCTGGGAAATGCATTTACATTTCATTGTCACTGCAATGAGAACAAGTGGATGGTAATAGATAGTAAGGTGATGTTACTCATTGATAGGTTAACAATATGGTTCCACACAGGACTGAAACAAGTAAGGCCACTGAGGAAGCTGTTTCTGTTGTCCAGTCAAGAGATGACGCCTGCTTTGCCCAAGATGGTAGCAAGGTGTGTGAATGATATTATTAGTCAGATTTGAGATATGTGATGTAAGTAGAACCTACAGAGCTTGTTGTTAGGTTGAATACTGCATGTGAGGGAAAGAGAAAAGTCAATGATAAATCATCAATAATCATGATATATACCAATGGCTCCCAAACACCTATTTTTGGAATTGGACTGAGTTGGCTTTGCAAGAAATGTCTAAGGATCTTGTTAAAATGATAAATTCTTGAGCCTCACACCTGGACGTTCTGATGTATTAAACCTAGCAAGTGATCCAGGAAACTATTTTTAACATACTTCTTCAGTGATTCTGAAAGGAAGTTAATTTTGTGACTCCCAGCATGCAGCAGGTGGGCTGACATGGGCCCACATCACTGGTGGGTCTGTATTATGTGTTACTCTATTTATACAGTAGGAACCCAGAATGGTAATTATGATTATTTCTGAGATGTGGAACCAGGGGTGCTTTTTTACTTTTTTTTTTCACATTCGTCTTTATTTCAAGTTAATAATGAGCACCAACTATTTCATAATCAGAAAAAAATATATCACACAATATTATGGCTAGAGACTTCAAAGAAACATATAACACCCACAATGTGGGAAATAAAATGCCGTTTGGCATACTTCCAAATATGGATTAAACATAGTCTGCACAAAATGGCTGTTTGATGTTGGGGGCTATATTAAAGAGATTCATATTAATCATCACGTTTACTGGAGTTTATATGCCAAGAACTTTTTATTTTAAAATATAGGATAGAAGATCCTTAATCGGAGTTTATTTATTCCTGAGGAAAAGCATTTGCCACTGAAAAATCTCATCAAAGGGAGATTTAAGTAGATATTGGGGGCACAGTCTACGAGCACCAAATATGAGGAGAAGCCATTGCTGCTTGTCTTGCTGAGAAGTATTATATTTCTCAGCATGGGGGAGATTTCTCAACTGACTCACATTTCTTTCTTTCCTGCTTCCAGATACAGAGAAGCAAACTTTCCACTCTCAAAGTGAATTGTGGCCATGTGGATATTTCTGGCTTGTGAAGAGCAAACAGAAGTGACACATGTCTCTTTCCAGGCTAAAGCTTCTAATTGCTGGTGCCGCCTCTCCATTTCTCTCTTCTCCCACTGTGATGATTGTGGGAGCCCGTGTCAAAATAGAGATGCCACAAGATCCAAGCAAATGACCTGAAAACCTGAGCCACAGCATGGAGGGAAGGCACCCTGCATAGACGCTGAGACCCATGGCAATAAAGAAACTCTTATTATGTCGTGCAACTGAGAATTTGATGTCATTTGTCACCTTAGTATAATCCAGCCTATCCTGAACGATACGCTCAGTTCTGAAAATTAGGGTCTTTGTGATGAACTGCTGAGGAACTGCCTTGGAGGTTCAGTGATGATTAAGAAATTCACTGGTGTCTCTTCGAGGCATCTAGATTGACGTGAATTGTGGCTCAAGGGAAGCCACTGCCAGTGAAATGATTCATACATGTCGTAGAAATTAAAGTGGCAGCTTCTAATGAAATGCCCTTGAGAGTGAAAGAACATGAAGGAGCTTGTAGAACAAACAAACTTGAATTTCAAATATTTGAATGTCTTTTCAGACTTCCCCAAACCTGTCTGGCTATTGAGTTGTATACCCACACAGGCTCCAGACTTCAGAATGTAGACTGTTTTCAGGAAAAAGGGATAATACCTTGAGAAAATAATTTATACCTGCTTCACCAGGATGGAGTCCAGGAACTGTGATCTTAGTTCTCATTCTCCAGCATCACGTGGTCTTCACTATTCACATGACAATGAAATGTTGAATTCTTGTTCTGTTACAAAGATCCTGGGTTGAAAATCCTCAGGATACCAAGGAATGTCTTACTTAGAAATCTTTAGCAGGAAAAGTTGGAAGTTGACCATGGGAGTTAACTCTTAAGAATCGATAACAATGCCTTCCATAATATTTTTTCTACAAGGGCTTTTTCCCAACTTTATTGATGTCAAAATGTATTCAACAAGATTATACTTATCATGTGGTCGATGCTATGGGAAGCTGAGTTGTGAAATGCGTCTGAAAATAAATGTGCTTGTTAGTGAAAAGTATGATGTTAAATCTCCTTTCATGAAACTGGTTCATCCCATAGTGGCCAGCTGTCCCAGGCAGGCACCTGTCCCTGGAAACCAGCCCCCAAAGAGTAATATATCTTGGGATTTCTCTAGAGATTCCCACGAGAATGGAGTTACTTTAAGGAATCGACCTATAATCATTAGACTATCTGAACGTAAACACCCACCAAATTACTTAAAAGTTATGTCTTTGAATATTAAAAAAAAAAAAAGATCTTGTTCATCCAGTCATCCTCCGTATGTTATGGATTTCGCACAACCAAAGCCCCTCAAATGCTTAATACTTTCAGGGGATTATCATCACCTTTGTAAGATAGAAGTGATTCCCACATACATTGTGCCTTTCCTGGGTGTTTTTGCTGGAGGAAGGGTCTTTCCAGACTTGGCCTTGACTGCAGTTCCAGCTTACCATGGATATGCCCTGCAGACACTCAAAGTTGGGACTCAGTATTTCACAAGAATTTCTTGGGTCTCATGGAGAAGGTAGTAGATAGTTTTCACTCTAGAGTTCTGGTATGGCATGATAATTCCAGTTGCTGTCTCACGGAGTCCCTGGGAAATAAAATTCTGGGATCCTATATCAAAAGGAGAAAAGGAGATGTGAAATATGTAACTTGCCTGCCTGGCCATATCAACACATCTGGTGTCACTTCCATCCAAGATGACGTCTATCTTGTTCATGAGTCTCACTCCACCACCTCCTCCAGCAGGATTCCGCCATTTTTCTCCCACAGAGTGGAGTGCTGCACAACCCCATTATCAGTTAGAAAATGCATCCCATAATGCTGAATTCTCCAGCTTTGGGTGTTACCCAAAGTGCCGTGAAATCATATCTAAATTTATGCTGGCAAATTATTAAAATATATGGAAAAAGTCCAGTCTCTTATTCTTTACGCTTCATCTTCCTTTATTAGAAACACCAGCTAGTCTTAAAGCTTATTTTTTAGAATAATGTCAATTATAATACAGATTTAAAAATTTTAAGTTTCTATTGTTATCTCAGAGGACAGTAAGTTCCTTAACTACCTCTAGAATGTTTTTTTTATAACTTATACTCTCTGTAAGTTTGGTTTTGGACTGTTTTCAAGGGTGTGTATTGTAATAATATTTTTCCATCCAAGTCACAAATATAATTGGAGATTAAGGAAAAAATCACCTGTAACTCCTCTTCGAGAGACTACCAGTGTTGAAGATTTGGGAAGATGTATTTCTAATTTTCTTCTGTGAATATTTATATATTTTACATTAGAATATACTGTATATACTGTTTTGTTACCTGCTTTCTTCACTTGTATTATATACTTATCTTTCATATAATGCATTATAGATATCATTATTTACATATGATACTTTTACATATATTAGGTGCATTTTAGCACACAAAAAAAGTTGAATACTAACTAATTGAATGCAAGGTTAATAGAAGCAAGGAGTAGAAAGGTGGTTGCCAGGGGCTGAGAGGAGGGGCGAATGGGGAGGTGATGGCCAAAGGGTATAAAGTTTCACTTATGCAAGATAAGTAAGTTCTAGACATGTACTATACAGCATAGTGCCTATAGCTGACAATACTGTGTTGTATAATTAAAATTTTCTAAGAGAGTAGGTGTTATGTTAAGTGTTCTTACAACACACACACAAAATTATGAGAATAACAATATAGGAGGCGGGAGGAAACTTTGAGAGGAGATGGTTATGTTTATGGTCTTGGTGATGGTGATGGCTTCACAGATGTATACCTGTCCCCAAACTCATAGAGTTGTATACATTAAATATGTACAGCTTTTTACACATCCTTCTTAGCTCAATAAAGTGGTTAGCACTCTTTTGAAAAAAATAATTTCCATCACCAAACTAGTAAGCAAACATAAGCAAAATAAGGTTAAAAGTTATATGACAGCCAATGTAGGAGAGCTCCCTGCAAACAAAAATACTCTCTTTTACGATGACAAGGCAGAATGATTACATTTTAAAATTCAATTAATGGCCTCTCAAAGATGTTAACTCATTAGTCCCCAAATCTGTGAGTATGTTACCTTACCTGGCAAAAGGGACTCTGTAGATGTGATTAAGATCAGGGACCTTGAGGCGTAGGGATTATCCGAGATCATGTGGGTGGATCCAATGTAATCCCATGGGTGCTCAAAAGTGCAGACTCTTTCTCAGCTGTTAGAGGGAGGTGTGCTGACTGAAGAATGGCCAGACAGACGTGATAGAAGACACTTCTTGATGTAAGACTTGACTTGTCATTGATGGCTTTGAAGATGCAAATTTTGGTAGATCTGTCCTGGAAAATTGTAGCCTCTAGAAGCTGCAAAAGACAAACGCGAATTCTCCTCTAGAGAAAGTGTTTGGAAAGGAGCCCAACCTACCATGACTTTAGTCCAGTGAGATCCTTGTCAGACTTCTAACTTAAAGAACTGGAAGACAATAAATTTGTATGGTTTAGGCCACTACATTTGTGATAATTTGTTACAGCACGATAGAAAACTAATCACTCTGTTTTATGAAACAAAAGTAATAATTAGCTGAGCACTTTACTATCAAGGCCTTGTGTCAATAGTCCCTCAATATTTCAAAGACAGGTCTACCACAATTTGTATTCTTTCTGTTAAAAATTCTTTTAGTTGAATTTTAAAATGTGGGTTTATCATTTTTAATTCTATAACATGAAGTGCTTTGGGCCCCTGTGCTCCAAAGTTTAGAAAGACAAGATCTTTACCAGCCAGAATATATTTAGTTGTCTCTCTTCATCTTGGCTGCTATTTCTAGAAGCAGCTGACTTTCTGATTTCCACCATTACCAACACCCACCTGAGGTGACGACGCTCTGGGAACAGCATTGCACCAGTGCAGCAAAGGAGACAGGAGGTAGCATGTTGCATCTTAGGGACTTAGTACCCATAGTGTAGGTGGAAACAACAGTGGGAAGAATACTGGTGGCAATGGATGCTGGAAATTATAACGGGCTTCATCTCTTTAGACTTTGGAGTGCAAGAGAGCTGGACAGTAATCAGGGAAAAAATAGAACTTATGAAAAATGGCTACAAAATATAGAGAACTTGTGAAAAGAAAGACTGCAAAAAATAGAATATACAAAAAATAAATACTGCAAGAAAGAAATGAAATGGGAGCAATATGGTGAAAACTCAGAGAAAGAGCATGTCTCTGAAAAGAATTAGCACCATAAACAGATGGTGATTTAGAAATGTGGGGAGTATATGCACTAAGATTCAAGTTGATACGTCCTCTGTCAAAAGGAGCAGAGAGACTTTCGGAGCAAACAGGGTGACAGCAAAAGGTACCAGGAGAGTGACAGAAGGAAGAGCTGCAGAGAAGCTGAATACTGGCGCTGCAGATGGACAGAAGAAGCAACGGGAAGCGGTTTGCCACAGGACATTCAATCAGTGAGAGCAGGCTCAAGTGTGGCGAGCTGTCCTCTATAAATAGGAACAGGAAAGAAAATCCATGCAATAATGGAGAACGCAGCAGAGATGGAAGACAAGGAAGGCTTATGCAAGTGGAGAACTGTAAATTGTTTTCATCAAGGAAACTGCAACAATTACAACAGAGACAAGGAGCACAGGCACAATTGAAAAATATTTTACTGGGTTGACTAAATATGTGTTTACAGAGACGAAAAGTACTCACTGCCCGGCACAAACCTCTCCTTCATGGCTCCTCTTGTCAATAATCTGTGTTTCATTCTCTGTTAACCTTCCTTACAATCTGTATATTGATTATGACCTCTAAAATTTTAAGATGCATAGGAAAAACTAAAACTCTATACCCCTTAAAACTGAGTTTTCTGTTGTTATGAGCTTCCAAGTAATTTTTGGTATATTTTTCTATGTTTTTCCAATTTCATACAATGGCTGTATATTACTCATAATCAGAAAAAATAATGTGGTTTAAATTAAAATATACTAGTCTGGAAACACCATACAATTGTGTTTAAAATTGGTACAGAAAAAGAATGGAATTCTTTGTAATACTTCTCCCTTCAGATTTTCTTCATTTAGTAAATGTTACATAAATTTTCTATAATAAGCATGTATGATTTTTATCAATTAAGAAAAGGAAACCTTATTTCAAAGCATATCTGGCATCTTGGAATGGCCAAGAATACAGAGGAGTGGAACACATGCCAAGATCTAGCATAAACTGTGGAAGACATCTACTTCTTCACGACGTGTGATCATGATGTGCGAGCAAGCAGGATCATTTTGATATGGTGGAAAATTTCAAGGTAACCACTTTTTAAATCATGGTCAACTTCTTTTTAAGATGATACTGTGGCTCTTGGGCCCATCCTAAAAACCTCTGTCGCCAGATGGCTGCACAGGTATTTCGATATGTAGGATTTCCAGAACCTAAAATTTCTCACAGCAGATTAAACAAAACGTGTGGACCAGCAACTTAAAGCAACTCTTCTGCATATTGTCAGCCTTAGAGAGCACTGGAGTCTGCTAAGGGTTCCCAAAGCAGATTGTTGAGGAGATTGATCTTATTTTACGGACTATTCAACATCATATGTTATCGTTGCTGAGTTATTAATGGGCAATAGCACTTATGAACACTAATATAGACATCTAACTGTTTCCGCCCCTGACACAGGAAGGGTTAATAATCACTGGAAAAAACTTGCCAACAAACTGTGACCTGGAGGTGAGGAGGCCGGTTAGCCAATGATGGGTAAGACCTCCAGGGGGAGGCAACCTAAGACAGGCATCGGCTACCCAGGGCACAGACGGAGACACGATATCGGGAGCAGGAGGGGCAGTTGCCTAGGAGGCCTTGCATGCTCCGAGAGAAAGTATACGAGCACAGCAATAACATGATAATACCAAAACAGAGGCCAAGGGAGGGCTCCTTGAGAAATCACTAAGAATTCTTGGCATTCGCTAATTACTTCATCCAGAACACCTGTGTATGTTTAACAGATGTAAGCCATGTATATATTGAAACGCTGGTTACAATAAACTCAGAGTGGCCATCAGCCCTCTCCGCATCTATCCTGATGTGTACATTGGATTGCGACACCGACACTAACAGATATCGCATGTTTACTGTAGGCCCACAACTGTTCTGAGCATTTTAAAAGTGTGAATTTATTTAATCTTCATGAAAAATTATAAGTCAGATGCTAATATTATCTTCATTGTTCTAATGGAGAAACTGATGCAGAGAGAGGTTAAGTAACTGGCTTATGTTTTCTGCAACTCAGTTGTGGAGGGGGAGTCAAAGATAACCCATGAGATATGAGTTAACCTCTATGATAAGCTGCTTATATCAGTCAGAGTTCTCTGGAGAAATAGAACCAGTAGGAGGGACAGAGAGAGATCTCAGTCTCCACTTATTGTCACTCACACCCTCTGCTCTCTTCATTCAGCTCTAGTAAAGACTTTGAATTTGAGAAAATTCTATGCTATTTATTTTACTCACATATGTGTTATTTTAATAGAAGAGGTTTTACAAGAAAAAACCTATCACCCAGCCCTTGTGTCCCCAGCCCTTCTGGAGTTCAGCAGCATCTCAAACTTAGCTGGTCCACCACAGTCTCTGGGCTCCAGGATAACTCCACAGTCTTAAAATAGAGGGTGCTACACTTCTTCTCCAGCCATCACAAATGACTTCCTGTTTCTAAGTCCACCAGGATCACACAGGAGTCTTGGCAAAGATTTGTTAAGGGTGTTAGCTAGGAGAAAATTATATATCTAATAAATGACTATGGATCAACTTCCTTACAGATGGGAGCCATTTAGTAGTTCTGAGATCACTCCCCGATAAAACTGACTTTCACAGGAGTGAAGAATTTCCTACCCAGACCAGCTCATCCTCATTCTGTGCTGTTTCATTTTCAGCGCTACCCAACACAACACTAATATATTTACTGATTTTCCCACCTCTCGAGTTTGAATAGGGTATGAAATTTTTTCTTATCAGTTTCAAAATCTGGAAATTTTGGCAAGGCAACTCAGGACTCACTCATGTTCTTGAAGCTTAAGGAGAATGGTCCCTTTGCCCTCTGCCACACACCTCAGTGAAAGCAGGTACTTGGAGAAGCTTCCAGAAGTCCTTTGAGGAAGACTACAATGATCCTCCAGCTTTTCTCCAGAGATACCATTTACATCCTTAGTCACTGAAACCTGAAATATTAACAACCAGGAAGATAGACTTCTGCAGCTTGCAAACCCAGGAACAAGGGCCAGCTTTGAACTTTCCTTCCTTTACTGTTAGAGTTTGTTCTGCCTTAAGGCAGTGAGATTCAGCTATAAATTTGGAATAGCAAGATGTGGAGAGCTACCGTCCTTGCTTAAGGGAGATTTGTTCTTCTCTTTAAAATCTCATTTTCCTCTGGTTTAAAAATAGAATTGAACCTTGTAAACCTAGCCTCATTTTAGGATTCCTTGGAGTCTACTAAATTGTCAATGCCAGTAGGCTGGTTTGCATACTGCAAAAATGGTACAAGTTGTGTTGGCTTTTCTTTATTTCAGAATTGCTTATTCTGGTTGTGTAGGTTCCATTTTGATTACAGGATGTTCCAATTGTATATGAACATTTTTTTTTGAGGATTAAAATGCACACAGGGTTATTTCTTGAAGGACTGTTAGCTAAATCTACGTGGCAATTCCTAAGGAAATAACCCGAGGGCACTGCAGGTAAAGTTATGATAACCCCACTGCTAGCCTTAAAATTCAGATCTCTAGAGATAACTATTTGAGCTGTCAGTCATCAGAATATATGCATATAGTTGGAAGACTGTCAAATCAGCCCAGATACCTGTATGAACAGCGTGCACTGGGGTGGGAGATATGCAGACTTGAAGGCACCATCAAGCCTGTTTTTCAGGCAGCAAAATCAAGTTAGAAATGTATTGGTTCCCATTAGGAATACAAGCTCGGTGATGTTTATGACAAGGACAACAGTGGAATATCCAAAGGAAAGAAGGTCAGAAGCCTTTAGAAATGTGCACATTAATTTCTTTCTGAGGCATAAAATATTGTGGTCTTGAGGAAAGTGAACTTATTGGGACATTCACATTTCTGTGTCTCTTCTCTGGTGTTTCAAGGGGGGAATTTTCTTCATTGAAGGAACACCCTGGAGAACTGGTCTGGCTCTGAAATGGCACACTCATTGGCCTCAAGAAGCTCAAAGGTGGATAGAGCCATAGGCTCTGCTTATGGGCTGTAGGTTGAAATAGGTCATCCTCACAGTCCAGAAAAAGAGAATAACACAACAGCGGGTCTCTAAACCACACTTTTCTAAAAGAAGTTGCTCAGCAACTTGAATTCCAAACTTGGTGAAACCAAAGCACAGAGCTAACTAAAGTTTTTGTTCTTTCGTTTAACCGAGAGAAGCAGTTGATTATACATGCTTCCACAGTTCAGTCACTCAGATACTTGGTCATTTTAGGGAATGATTCTACAGATCAACACTCCAAAAGTTAAGTTTTTAAAAACAATACTAATGTGAGTGCCTAATGTTTGTGACTGGTAGTAGTTCAATTGATCCAAAGTACCAAGTTTCCCATGCGTTGTATGTGCCTATATATTTATATTTAAGTACTAGGCAATTGATTCAAATATCAACAAATATCTATGTAGACTTAACATATCATTTATATGTTTTAAAATTACTTGACATAGTATTCTTTACCTTATAAAGTTGGAATATATGTAACAATGTGTATTTGTAACTATGTGTATTGTAAATATATGTAACTATGTATATTGTCCCGTTTCTCTACTAGACCAGAGAAATATCACAGGTGGGCCAGGGGATTGTCATGATTAATTACAACATCCAGTCCATGCCCCTCCAAAGGCCATCTCTGCTTGATCATGTAGCTCTTAACTGTCCCTCTTCAAATATGGACTTTGAAGATCTAATACTTCCTACGGTCCTTTGCTTTTCCCATACCTTCCAGGCACTACCCATTCATTCATTCATTCATTCATTTCACCCAATCATCCACTAAATCCTTACTGAGTACCCACTGGGCCTCTGCAGTGTTCTGGTTAGAAGCTGTTGATACTGTAGTGAACAAAACAGTTTCCATCCTTACGGTACTCAAGCCTTTTACGTTTTTCTTCCATTCCAAGACCTTTGGCCATCTCAAAGTATCATCAGTATCAATAATAATGATAATACAACCTTTTATTTTTTTTCTTCTAGTTACCTTTGGCTTTATGGACATTAATGGAAGCCAAATTCATTCTTGACATTATTATCACAACTTTCAATTATCAGGTCTATTGTTCAGCAGATTTGTGTCCTAAAGCCAAAGGAATGAAATTTAGTCCCAATCATACTTCAATTGTTCAGTCCTTAAAATTACCTCACATAAATGACCATTATAATGCAGTGCTTGTTAACATGTAAATATTCTATTTGAAAAAGGTGATTTTCTTCTATTACTGTAGCACTTATTCTTTTTCTCATGGACTTGAGAAGAATAATCTAACACAAACTTATAATTGTGTAACATTTCCAGTGTAGCACATTGCACATTTCCTGCAAAAATGTTCCCCTTTACAAAGATAGAGTGTCAGTGCAGATTCTGTTCATGTCTCCTGAACACAGAACAGCCAGAGAAAATGGGTGACAGAATAGGGAGAAACTGGCATTCAATTCTCCTGAATTATGTTGTTATTTTTCATTTAAATTTATTTAAATGAAGTGCTCGGCTCTCCTTCAAAACATGTATTTCTCCTGTTTACTTTTATTAGAAGTAAAATAGATCCCAGAGGCCAGAAAGCGGGAGATTTATAATGCCTTCTGGAAGCCTAGTTTGTTTTTCCACATCCCGCTCTGACATTGTCAAATATTAGTCTTGGCAGGATGACAGAAGTTGTCAGGAGCAGCTCAACTGCTTGATGGCTGTCCCATCATATGTTGTCCAGTGATGGCAGAATTGTAAGAAGCGCACTCATCACCAAGGAAGAGCAGATCACTCAAGCTGACTTCTACAATTGTACCAGACATGCGTGATGCACCCGATTCTGGCCAATGTGTGCGTAGTGATGTTGGCCATGGCAGCCACAGGAAGGCAGCGTGGGAAAGCTCTGTAGAGCTCATATTACCAAGGCATCAACCGTAAGAATGATGTCCTTGGGGTTTTTTTCCGGGCCAATTTATAGTACAAAGTTGCTGTACTGGCTTTTTTTCTGCAATAGCTCTAGCAACTTTCACATCTTATCTTTGCTCAGTGGACACCAACTTTCAAATGACCTGGGCCGCATCTAATCAGGAAGTGAAAGCTATAGAGAGAAGCCACTATGCATTGTCTTTCAAAGTCAAGTGGAACTTAGTTTTTTCACTAAAACGGTTTCCTCTCTATATCAGCCCAAATAGAATATTTTAAGAAATATGCAGCATTATTTTGCTAGAAATAAGTACAAGTATTTAAAAGACTTCTTTAAAAAAGGCATGATGCAGTGAAATGGGAACTCATTGCTGATGGAAATGTAAGTTGATGTAATGATTCTAGAAGATAATTTGGCCTTCTGAGGCAAAAGCCTTTAATTCATACCCTTTGATCTAGAAATTTTATTTTCAAGAAAGTGTTGTAGCGGCACTTTTTTTCTTTTCCTTTATATATTGTCAGTTTTGAGCATATCAGGAGTTTTTTCTCTCTCTCTTTTGGAGATAATAATGGAATGCCAGTGCAAGTCCTTGAAAACCAAAGGCCTTCCTCACTGCTGCTGAAAGAGATCTCAGAAACAGAAGAGGGAAAATATGTTCCCTTTCTCCAACAGCTAGGAAAAACCTGACGCTGCTCTGTGAACATGCTGACACATGTTCTGGTTGGTGTAAAGTAGGAAGAATCAAGAACATCTAGAGAATTTTCAGTTCTCATTCTCTTGTCCAATCTCGTCTCATGGTAAAATGTGTAGTCCTACTCCGTTTCTTTTATGAAAATTGCCCTTGAGAGTGCTTTGTGAAACAGGGACACAAAGACTTCCGAAATTGTTGCTACATCCTGTGAAATATGACCTATAACTCGAAGTCTGCGGCTCTGTTGGTCTTACTTAAATATGTGTCCTGATAAGAAAACAGAAATTGGCATATCCACTTTCTGAAAGAGTCAAGTACTTTCCAGTTTTCCCTGTTAGGCCACAAAAGAGGCTCATCGGCACGTCCCCCTTTCCCACATGACTGGAACCATTCATGAGAAATTGAATTTTTCTGTCAGTGTTTTTGGTCAATATTTAAGAAATATACACTGCTTAAAAATAAATGTTATTTTTCAACACATCATTTACTTCTTTCATTGTTGAAATAATCAGAAAAATAAATGCACCTACTGAAAATTGAGAAACTATGCAGAATTTATAGACCAAGTTGTGGGCCCAGAGAAAGCTAAAATCAGCGCTAAAGTCCTAATTTTTGAGAGAATTGAGCAAATCACAGAAGCCACACCTAATTGCTGGAGCAATTTATTAGCACTACCCAGAACTTCTTGTAGCATGCTACCCCACAGGCAGCTTCTTTAGGCAGAGATGAAGCTGTCCATAGATCAGGTCGTTTCATGGCACCAGGCATCTATTTAGTTGCTCCTGTTAACTCAGTATGCTTTCCTCTACTTTTCATTCTGGTGGGGTTGGCCTTTCCCAGAGATTAGGTTCATTTCCAAAAGCAATCATCTCATAGGCCCTTCTCAGTGTTCTGCCATAGGCCTTAGAGCCGGTGCTGCCATGGTTCCCTGGAAGGGAGCCGCCACGCTCACTGGCATTTTGATGTGCTGGTGTTTCTTGTTGAACATCTTGGGACAATGTTCTATAACCACCTCCTGGGTGCAAATTAAGGCAGCCCTTTTGTCCGAGAGGCCAGTTTTGACATTGCCCACCCTGAAGGGTGCACGCTCTGACACCCCTTCCCAGGCTTGTTCCTGATATAGGAGAGTGATGGTGGAGGGTCCCAGACGCAGCAGGAATTGAGTAAGAGAAGTGATAGGAAAGGCATATGTGAGCTGCAAGTCAGGGAAGATTGAGGAAGAAACACAGGGTTTCTAGTAATTGTGGAAATTCTAGTAATTCTAGAGTTTCCCATAATTCTAGACTTAGGATTGAGGGGTACTGGGCCTCAGCAGGAGGCCTTTCCCTAAAATATCAAAGAGCATTTACAAAATGGAGACTGGAAAACTCACTTCTCATTTGCAAATGCATTGTAAAATGGTTGTAAAATGCACAAAACAGAATGTATATTTTTAACAATTTAGCACTCCTTGCATGTGGCAAAAGGAACATCAAAGCCGAAAAATTTATCAATAGTTTCATAAATGTATCAATATTAAATATAGACAGGTTTACTGTGCGACAGTGGTGACTATGCTAAAAGGCCAATTCTTTTAAAAGATAAGGTTTGTTATCTGCTATATGATAAGGGAACTTAATCTTGGTTAAGGGCTATAAAAGAATCTATAATTTTAGTTCAGAAACCAAGAGACAATAGAAGTGCCTATTGATTTTTTTCTATGGTTTTCACAATTTATGGGTCCATTTCCTTTCATGTCTCCCATTCACTAAAAATTAATGCTGACAACAACAGAATGACTAACCAACTTGTTCCTGGTGTACTCACAGCAGCCTGGACCTTGTAGGGTGTCCATTAGTGTGTTGGTGGTCATACCTTGCCAAAGTTTTTGAGGATTTGCCTGTACCCAGTTGGCCACCAGCTATGGGCATGGACCCAAAAGGAGGACTTTTAGAAGTCCATGAAGGAAGACACAATCATAAGTCTTGCACAACTACAAAAATAAAGTAGGCAGAGCAAGAGATATTGCTGTTGAACACCTTACATAAAGCCCAATCGTCTGGGTAAAGCCATTGCATCTGTAACCAGTTCTCTGAAGGTTATATTGCAGCTCTGACCCAAAGAATGGAGTGGAATATACAGAACAGCCACATCAGGAAACAGAACCAGGTCACTTGGAGAAGAGGTCCGAGCAGAGAGCACAAAGCTGCATGTGAGGGCTTCAGGGGTGCCTGTAAGAGATGCAACTAGAGGGGATTGTGACAGACTGGAATATGTCCCCCAGGAGATATAAACATCCTAATCTCTGGACCTTGTGAATGTTAGATGGCAATAAAGGACTTTGCAGGTGAGGTTAAGGATTTGGGGATGGAGAGATTATCCTGGATTATCTGCAGAGGTCCTAAATGCAATCGCATGTATGTGGAGGAGGCAGAGGGAGAAGAGGAAGCGGCCGTGTGACCACAGAGGCAGAGACTGGAGGGATGTGGTCACGAGCCAAGGAATGCTGGCAGCCGCTAGAAGCTGGAGGAAGCAAAGAACAGATTTTCCCTAGAACCTCTGCAGGGAGCACAGCCTACGGACACCTTGATTTTGACCCTGTGATACCAGTTTCAAATTTCCTCTCCAGAACTGTGAGAGAATAAAGTTCTGTTATTTTAAACCACCAACTTTGTGGCAATTTGTTACAGCAGCCACAGAAAACCTAATAGCGTCATCTTTGTGGCTACATTCCTTAATATCTGGAGTTGATTATAATTGTCTGCTTAAGTTTGGGTCTGATAATCTTCTACTGATCCTTTTGTCATTGCATGAACACACAGCTTTTAAAAACTCCTTTTATAAGGTCACAGTGGGAATATCTAGACCAGGTGAGCAGCAACAACAGTCCCCAAGGACTCAGGCTCTGAGCTGGGACTTGGTAACAGCAGGGGGCCCTGTTCTCGAGGAGCATAGACTGGCAAGAAAACAGTAATTCTGTGGGTGTTTTGTAAACCCCCACTTGGGGTCTTACAGTCTCATGCAGAGGGAAGCCGTTGAGGGCTGTAGGGGTGCAGTGAGATGATTCTGGTGTTCAATATAGACAGCACTGCCGAGGGAAGGAGAGCAGATTGTGCTGACTCCTTACTGCAGAAGCGATAATAAAATGCCAGCTCTGTATCAGCCACTCCACAGACTATTTTCCATACAGCCTCTTACACAGTATTACTAGTATCCCTACTCTGTATATGGGGAAACTGAGTCCCAACAAAGTGAAGTAACGAAACTGAGATCACACAGCTATTCAATACTAGAGTAGAAATATCAGCCAAGGTTGGTCTGACTCTCTTGGTTTAACTTCTCCACTTTCCCTACTCAACCCGCGCCCCGGCGTTGCTGAGATGTGGAGGAGGCGGTGCTTGTTCAGTGCCTCCCATGTTACAGTAAGGAAATAGGATCATTACAGTAAAACACGAAAAGCAGCAGCACATACGCTTAATAGAGACTCATTTTCTGAAATTATAATTAATTCACAAGACAAAGAGAGCGAATAACTAATAAGACACAAGCTTTTTTCTGTTTGTAGCCGAGTTTACCGCCCTGAGGCACTTCTGTTTGCATGAACCTGGCCTTGCAGCTCCCTGCCTCATCCCAGTGCTGGCACACTCTCGCTGTGGGAGGTTTTGTCAGAAGATCAATGGTGCTAAGCGTGCTCCATCACCTCCATTGTTTTGGGTGCTTTACTTTTTAATGCTTTATCTCTTTTAGCCCATATTTAAAAATCCTTACATAGAAACACTACTTCAGAACTCTTTGGAAGTGAGATCCCACCTCTTGCTGTACTCAGCTCCCAGCCCATCTCGTAGCCATCTTCTCCTCACAGAATATCCTCACACACAAGGCTCCCCATGCCCCAGGCTTTTGCCTCCCACCTGGAAATTTCCTTAAATGGCCATCCCTTTTGAACCTTTCTAGACATCCCAAATCTCTTTAACCAAACAGCATGTGCCCTTTTCCTTACCCTCCTTCAATAAGGAATTCTCTTGGCTCAGATAGCTTTCCTCAAACTAGCTATTACCTGGGAGTCCTGGAGAGACCACTCTCTCTCTCATCCCTCAGCCAACTCTCTCTCACATGCGAACCCTCCCCCTCCATACCATCATCTTCTCTCCTTACCTGATGACCTCATCATGGTTCAGGATAAATTCATCTTCTATATTATCACTATGTCATCTTGGCTGGTCCCCTGAAGCCCCATCTAGTATTGACCCCCACCTTCCGCTTCAATTCATCTTCTGTAGTTTTATCAAAATAAAATCTATGTAAAGTCCTTCAATGAGATTCCATTGTTCCCATACAAATATGGCTGTCAGTGTCTTTCCTTATCTTTCCTCATCCTTGACAGGTACTCTGCTTCAGCTACACAAGCTCTTCTCCACTTCCCTGAGTGAGGCATGCCCTCTCCTGCCTTCTTGTCTTGGCCCAAGACTTTGTTATTTCCTTGGCCTGAAATATTCTTCCCAGGCTACTCCACCCGGTGAACCCAATTGCCTCCAAGTCTCCATTAAGGCAGCCCTTCAGGGAAGCCCTTTCTGTCATCTTCACGTGGGGGAGCTTCCGCTTCTCTGGACTCTCAATGCACCAACCCTGACCTTCCTTGCAGCATCCACCACCCTGGAAGGAGATGCATTTATTTCTGTTTCCATCACTAAGATCTGGCTTGGGGGTTTATCTGTCCATCTTCATCACCATTCCTGGCCCATAAGGTATTCCAAAAAGTTTTGTGGAATACACAAATAAGTACCTGGTTCAAATAAGTATAGCTTCACAGGTAAACCTAAACAGATTATATCCCACTTGTGTTTAAGGAAGATGAGGGAATAAGTCAAGTGAAAAATGACAACATGGTAATGAGCATAATATGAGAGAAATGGAGGCAAGAGTAGAGAAGCATATTGCCAAAAAAGAAAAAACTGGATTCATTAAGAAGGGACTCTTAAGAAGTAAAGTTAACTTTGTTCTGAAGGTAGTTTCTTTCTCTAGTCAACGATCAAAACAGCATCCTCGATTGCTCCATGTTAAATTGAGTAGACTTGTACTCAAAACTCAGCAGGCGGTCTGGGAGAGAAGCAATTACGGCTCCTGAGTAGCAAAGATGACATATCTTTGGCTCCAGTGCTCTCACATGAAAGTCTTTCTGCTTTTCCTCTAATTAAAAAGGACCCAATTTCTCTCTTTAGTATGCCAGATATACAGTATCCTTGTAACTGAAATGAATAAAAATGTGCACTTTTTCTTCACTACACTGTGGGACTGATGTAGAGATGCTGACATTGCCTCCTTACAAGTGTACCAGCTCACTCCGAAGAGGGAATGGTTGACAACGGTTTGGGAAGCATGATGCTGCATTCAAACTTCTTCATACGCACTTGCTACACTCAAAGCTGTCTCCGAGTTTAATGAGGGAAGGTGTCAAGGGCAAAGCATTTGGTTGGTGGTTTTTAACCCTGGCTCCTCATCTTTAATGGAGATCTGGTTTGCAGTCCCTCACGTATGCCATTAATTGGGAATTGAGCTATTTGCCACAAACTGCTTCCATTCCTTTCTAAAATCCAGCAGCATATCCTCCCATCTTTAAAGAAGTGGGACCCCAGGACAAGCACAGGATCCAGGTTTAAACCCCAGGTCTTGCCTTAACACATAGTCAGCCTCTTCTGTCCCCAGTTGTAGGTCGTGGGTGAATTTACATCACCTGCTCGGCAGGCAGCCAAGGTTGCCCTTTCTTCTCAGTCAGGATTAGAAAGAAGGAGGCCATTGGGCAGAAAGCCAGACCTGACAACCTGTCTGTAACCCACCCCACTCCAGCGAACATCTTCACATTATCAGATCAATATTCTCCTCTTGGTTTTTATTTCCAGCTGGTTCTTTTTGCCTGGAGGTGTAACGGCCGCCGTCATCATTCGGATATCACTACACAACCTCTAACTCAATTTTGGAAATGTCTCCTTCGCTGAAGAGCAGAATCCTTTCCTGAAAGGATTGATATTGGCAAGTTAATAAAAAGTTAACCCAATTTCTGAAATGGCTTGTGTAGAAGAAAATGTTTGCATTTCTGTCTGTCAATTTTCTTTCAGTAGAGTGTAAACAATAGTTAGAGCCACACGAGCTACCTTTCCGATGGCAACTGACTCAGAGAATGTGTAAGTAACGGCATAAACCCACATATGGAAGCCTCCTTTGCCTACAGGCCGGAAAGGAGAGAAATCAACCTGTTAAGATGAGAATCCTATGTGTGTATTCTTTGGAGCAACTTTGACCATCAAATTGGGAAGTTATTACAGCCTGTGTTTCTTGTGTTAAGTGGCGGGGGTTCTTTAAGCAAGTTATTTCACATAAGGCACGCATGGCCATGCCTGGCACACGGTAAGTGCATGTCAGAGCTGACAGATTAAAGAAGAGTGGAAACATTTCTGCTGCAAGAATATGGAGAGACTTATTAGCAACCTAAGGTACCCCAAGACACAGGGGTCCAGGAAGACCAGACGCAAACCAAGTTCAAAGAGAGAGACTTTCCCGAATGCTTTAGAAGCCCAAACACAATGCATCTAGTCTCCTCCCAGGGTCACATAACAGTCAGTGCCAGAAGTTCCTGAAGCTTCTCTTTTGCCAGGGGATACTTCAGATTTATACCACCATCTGCAGGATTGAACAGATCAGTAGAGCTGGCTCCCATGTGGGCAACTGGGGAAGGATTAGTGATATTCCAAAGTAATTAACTTTACAACAGCAGAGAAAGGAAGTGCCAGTAAGAAAGTCGTTTTGTACAAGGCTTTCCAGTCAAGGCTGTTCTGCCATGAGGAGCCTGGTAGGAAAAGGAGACAGCAAGAACTTTCAAAACTATTCTAACTGAATTTTAAGTTCTCCTTACGTTTTAATGTCAGTGTTTCTTTATATGAAAAGAATGTTTTTCTATAAACGAAGGCTTTTTTTTTTCATTTTGTTGCGATAGGTAATATTTTTAAGTGTATTATGATATCTCTGAAATACTTTCGGAGATCTGGACCCATAACCTTTCTTTTGCTAAACCCTTTATCCAAAACAGCCATTCTACCTGGGCAGACATGAGGATAAGACTGTGTTAACACTGGATTTCATATTCATAAGCTTCAGAAACAATATTCCTAGCCCAGGCCTGCTGAGCCATGAAAACATGTCTCAGAAATCTTGAGTGTACTTTCATTAACACTTTTTACAGAAATTGAGATATCTGCTCTCTCACAGAGATGTCATAGTCTATAAAATAGGCCTGAAGAACTTAGAAAGAAAGTCATGAGGGCAAACCAATCCCATTACAACCCAATTCTTTGCTCCCGGACACAAGGAACTGGCCAGATCTCTTGTAAGGTTTGGTGGGCACTGCAATATACATACACGACCCCTCTCCACTCCTGACTCCCTCCTCATCTCCACGTCAGCCTTCCTCAGTTTCCGAAGTCCCCATGTAGAGAGCCACTTTTGGGTACTGAGGTCCAGTCATCAGAGGCCCTCCTAAACAGACCCATGTAGCTCCCTCCCTTGTTAACACAGTAGCAGATGGGTGTGCAGTCCCCACGGGCTTGCCAGGGCTCAACACAGGCTACATCAGTGAACAAATGAGACAAAAATCTCTGCTCCTGAGGAACAGGGGAATGAGGAGCAGGTTAAGGAGTCTGGAGGGCCGGGGGGCGCAGAAGAGCAGGGGCAACACTAACTAGGGTGTTGAGAGCAGGACGGGGCATCTACCCAGCAGAGGCAGCTTAAGAGTTGTTACCATACAGAATACAGAAGCCATGCCCTGGAGAGGAGGCATGTCCACTGAGGGTCAACTACTGCCCAGTGTTGATTGAGAACGGCCCTCAAAAATGGTCACTATCCAGCAAATGGTTAGCCTCCAAATTCAAAAAACAACATCAATTGAAACAGCAGGCGGAATCTTTACGGTAAATATATAGTCTCATGGTTTTTCAAATGCCACCTTTGTAATGAATTGAATGGTGGCACCCAAAAATATGTGTTCATGTTTTAAACTCCAAAACCTGTGAATGAGATCTTATTTGGAAAAAGAGTCTAGGCAGATGTAATTAAGTTAAAGATCCTGAGATGAGGTCATCCTGGGTTATCTGGGTGTGCCCCAAATCCAATGACAAGTGTCCTTATAAGAGACTGAAAAGGAGCAGACACACAGCGGAGAAGGCCATGTGAAGACAGAGGAATAGATTAGAGTGATGCAGCCACAAGCCAAGGAACACCTGGAGCCACCAGAAAATGGGAGAAGAAAGGAAGGATGCCTGCCTAGAGCCTTCAGGGGGAGTATGGCCCTGCTGACACCTTGATTCTGGACTTCCGACCTCGAGAACTGTGAGAGAATAAACTTCGGTTGTTTTAAGCCTTGCAGTTTGTGGTTAATTGTTACTACAGCTCCAGGAAATGAGTACAGTGATCATGTGGATCCTTCAACTCCCTGGCCTAATGTTTAAGCTGAAAGGCACCCAGGGCCATGGTAGGCAGGATTTCGTAGCTGTCAGCTGATTGATTGAGTTGTTGCTCAAGGAAGGAGCATTCGTGATGGGTCCCAAAGTGGAGACCCATGAGGTTGACGTGGAAAGAATGAAATGAAGTCAGAATGGAAGGAGATAGAACAGAGAAAGCAAATAGACAAGAAGAAAAGCACAGAGGTAAAGCTGACAGGACAGAGACAGCAGTGAGGTTGGGCTGGAGCAGCCTAGCACAGCCGCGGTCACCATCGCAGGAAATCACAGCAGGCAAAGGAGCAGATGAGCGGGAAGGCAGGGAGGGAGCCTCGAGTCAACAGTCAGAAAGATGGAGCTCCTTAAAAGGCAGATAAAGAAGGGTAAAATATTGCAGCAGCCCTAAGAGAGAAATCCGCGACTAGCTAGTAGAAGGAAACTTACAGGAAAAATGCTACTGTCTGATAATAACTCATTCCACGTGCTAAGATGTCCTTGCTCTGGAGAGATCAACTTCCCAAATATTCTTTAGATTCTGGGTAAAATAAGCCACTAGAACTGCCTTGCCCAAAAAATGGCCATATAAGAGCATCACCATGTTCTTCCAGTAGAAACATTACTTGCTATCGTGTTCACTTCTTTTAGTTCATACTTTAAAAGCAAAGTTTGTGAAATCTTTGGCAGATTTATTTGACTAAGTTGTATTATTGTTAAAAAGATGACATAAGTGATTCAAACTGAGATATGGCTTTAAAATAAAGATGTTTGTGTGTTTCTAGGGTCCTTGTTTCTGTGCGTGGACTGTCTGTGGGGGACTGGTAGCGTATCAGTAAAACTCAGCAAATCTCCCCCAAGCCACTGGCATCTATGGATTTAAACAGACTGAGAATATATCCGAAATGTTTTCTTCTGCTCATAACCCATCAGTCAAACTCTGGGGACTGGAACATGCTTCGTCCTAAAGCATGGATGAATGGTGCCTCATTGTTTTCAGAAACACCAGTTTTATCATATTTCATCAGTGTTGAAAGAGGTTTTCATAACCAAAGACTTATCCAAGATCTATTGCTGGATCAAAACAGAATTCATCCCAAGAAACAGGGCTGATGCCTGAGAATATTTCTCTCTTCTTCCTGCTTCCCATTGATCTCAGTGATGCAAACTGGGCGTGTACTAGAGCTGACCACGTGTTGAACTGAAACAACACTGACCAAGAGGCTGAAAGAGACTTCTCATTTATTATGCACAGTTCCTTACTGGAAATTCCGACTTGCTGTCACCTTAAAAATGCACCCTTTTAGTGCCACCTGGGCTTCAAATTCTGGTGAAAGTACAGCTGTGAGACAATCTTAAAAAAAACTGTGCACTGTTACATCTGTACAACTGTTTTTACTTAATAATGATGACTCTAAAACATAATAAAAAGATACATACCATAGAAATTGTCACACTGCCGAGGAGTGTCCTTGCTTCATTATACCCTACCAGCCAACAGCGTGATATGATGTGAGAAAGAAAGAAAGCTGCAGGATTGAAGAGAAACAGTGCTACCACAAAAATAATAAGGCTAAATGTTTCCGAGCTGTCAATCATTGGCAAGCACTCTCTGGCATATAAAAAAAGAGCTGAGGAGAAGGTTACTTGAGTTTTTGATTTAGTAATTTCGTCGTGGAAGATAACCAGAATAGATGGTCCAGTGAATCATGCAATCGCAAATGTCTTCATGCAAACTTTCTGAAAAACTGAAGATGACAAGAAAGTAAGATGCTGACATTAAATCACACTTGGGTTATGTCCCAGGATCAATAAAGATTCAGCCAAATGTCCTAGCTTTCCACATTGACAGAACAACCCAGCAATGATGTTCACAGTAGAGTCACAGAGGGCAAAAGGAAATAAATTTATTAAATACAGAATACTCAGTTTAAGAAGTCAAGAAAATATTTACTATGGTTCGCAAAGATTTCCAAACAATGTGGAAAAAAAGGAGGGGATAGCACAAATCCTGTTATCTGGTATGCCTTCTTCCCTGGTTTTTCCCAGATAACTCAGGAGTATGTATTTTCATAGACAAGAAGAGGTGATTCGTGGACATTGGAAGAACAAATAGGTGGGATGTGAAATTTGGTACTCATTCAAAGGTTATTTTTAACCACTGGCTTGGAAATCCTTCTGCTTGCTTAGAGGATATTTCGCTCCTGGAATAAGTATTTATGCTCTGTGGATGGCGGTAACAGGAATCTGAAAAGAGGACATGGATAAAATGCCAGTGCTGGTCCACTACTATTTCCTTGTTGCATCTTTGAAACTTGATTTACTCCCAGAGAGACTGAATACTGCACGGGAAGATGGGTAGGCAGGTGCAGGCAACAATGCAAATCACTGGGATTATTAAAATTTGAAGCACCAGCCACCAAATGGAGGAATGCATATGCTACCTTAGGTTTACTTGGCACCACTGCTGAAATTTCTAACCTTGCCGGGATTTTTAAAAACTTCTGAGATTACGAAGCCAGAATGCTTTAATCTGATTGAGGAAGGAGCCGCCAAGCAATCCCCAAGTAGCATGGCTCCCATTTGCTTTGTAAGTTCCTTTCGCTTTGTGGGTGTCTGACTGTGTTCAAATGAGTCCTGATCCAATTGATGATTCCAGAGCTTTTAATTAAGCAAAGATTCAAGTCCCTACCTCTGAATAATTTAATGGAACTATACCCTTGAGGGCAATGCTTATCTAAATAAACAAGGCTGTGTGAACTCAGACGCCCATTTCCAAATATTATGCAGCAGAGCACTTCATAATTAAAAGAATGTCTGCTTCACGTAAGCTAAATGAAGGTTCGAATTTCTATCACGGGTGCTTAACACAAAGCAAATGGAGCACGAATATTCAAATGTGTTTAACTCACGAAACTGAAAGTCACATTCTAGGAGGAAAATATGAGGCTGTCATAGTAAGTAGCACACGGTGTTTATGTGATGACTAATGCCCATATAAGGTCCAGGTAGTAGACTGATTTGTTCATTTATCACGGATTCTGTCTTTATTACAGGAGCTTTCGCCAGCCTTATACCTTAAAACTAACACTCTCCTGCTTTTTATAAAACAGGTTAAATCCAAGATCTTCCACTTATCTACACGACCTTGCATAGGTCACTTTACCTCCCTGAATCTCGATTTCCTCAACTGCGCAATAGAATTACCAATCTCCCTCAAAGAGTGGGAATGGGAATAAAATTAGATAGAGTGCTTGCCACTAGTCCATAGTATAAGTATTATTTTAAAAGTCCATTAAAATCAGTGTTTAAAATCAAGAGTATGATCAATAAAAATCCTCAAGAGCTTTATTTCAAGGCTCTGTATCTATATATCTATATCTATTAAGAAGACTTAGGGAAGTTACCGTTTCCAAGAACAATTTAGCACAAATCAGGCTAAAAGTTTCCTTGAGAAGAAAGGTCACTCGTAAAGAGTCTGATTTAAACTGGCATTGAGTCCCACCTCTCGTAAAGCTGTTCATGCATTCAAACACACATTTAGTGTGCTTATGCTTCGTTTCTCCCTCCATATTCCAGTTCATAAAACACTTATCAATTTTCCACAGTATGCCAAGATCTGTGCACTTGATTTCACATTCATTATTTTTTACTTTTCACGAAAATTTCTAGAATATTACCAATTCCATATTTTAAAATGAGAAAACAGCTATTCAAACCATTTGAGGGGCATCTCCAAGGTCTCATCAGTGATGAGAAGAAAAGCCAATGTTCAGCCTTTATATTCCAACTTCTGGGACTGATCAAATATTCCACATTGCTAAAACCCCTGAGCTTGAACCAGGTGCTAAGGGTTCCATAAACAACCCCAGACTCGACATGTGTGTGGATCGCCTCTCTCTTTGCCATACAGCAGCTAGAGCTGCCTCTGAAAAGCACAAGTCTGGCAGTTTCTCACCTGCTAACTAACCCATCAAGGGCTGGTCACAGCTCATGAGTGGAAGTCACAGAGCATAGCCCTCACTGAGGCCCCGCCCACTTGCTGGCCTCACCCCTGACCACTTCCTCCTCCTCACCCTGTGCAGTCCTGGCGTCCTCATCGCCAGCTCTTCCCTTCTTGCCCCTGAGTCCTCACAGCCCACCCTTTGCTGATCTCTCTCCTACACATATTTCAAATCTGAGTTAAAGTTCGCACTTCAGCAAAGCCTTCTCTGACTCATGCTGATCATGTCAGACCTCACCATTTCACTCTCTTGTAATATCTTATACTTTTTCTCAGTTGTGATTGTCACAATCTTTAATTAAACATACGTGTGTAAATTAGTTAATAAGTCCCTCCACTAGATTATAAATTCTAGGATGACAGGGCGCATTCCTGTTTACCCGGCTGTTATACCATCTGGGATGTGCCTGGCACATAGTAGAAGTAACATTATTTTGAATAGTGGAATAAATGAATGATTGAATGAATGACATCATCACAGGTATGTTGATAGCAAAAATCTCGAGAAAATCTTAAGTTTTTTAAATTTGACAACTTTTCTTCCTACTAAAATGTTGATGATTTCCTATAACCAATTATAAAAACCCAACTTAATGGAGAAATGAGAGAGCAAATACAAATGGAATCTTCACAGAAAACAGAGATATGGACAGGCAATTCTTTCTCTCTTTTTTTTGTGGACTAGTTTCTTTTCTCTGGTCTATAGATATTTACCCCAGAGCCTCCATCCACTTTAAAAGCCATCCCAAAATAGCTTCAACTTAGCAAGAATTCCATCTCCTCTTAACTCTTCTCATACCTGTTGAGTGGAATTTTATATAGGTAGCATAGGGGCCAAAAGGCCAGTTACAATAGTAGCTAACATGTATTTAACTGTCTTTAGAATTTAAAAGAAACCCTGAAATAGAATGTCTGTTATTTCTCCCACAAGAAGAGATGTTGGAGTGGCTGAGATGTTGATGAAAAGCTCAAGATCTCAGTGGGCAAGAGGCAGAGCTGGGGCAATAGGACAGGAAGGGGAGATGACCTCCGTGCAGGAGAAGCTTTCCCTGAGAGGCTGAGAGCTGGAGCTGAAAGTAGCCAGTCCACCCTAGATGGATCTTGGTGGGTAAGATGGTGAGCCCCCCTGGGAGGCAGCATCGTCGCTGTGGCAACCTGTGCCTGGTGAGCACAGTGCCTCTGGCTGCAGCTCCCCCTCCAGGTTGTCTCATTTCTGGATTTAAGGGGGCGGGGAGGTTTCCTTCCTCAACAATTTGCTTTCAGCTGATGACTCGCTCCCTTGAACATCTGCATCATGCCATACCAGGAGGCAGAGAATGAGGACAGAAACTGGATTTCTTTTACAGTGGTTCTTGCACCTTCTACTCCGGCATACCCCCAAATCTTTGGAATGATCCACAATAGGCATCAGCAGCACTGGAAAATCATGTCCACAAAGAACGAATTAACTTCATGTTTATAACACACGATTCAGCATGTCCTAAAATCTCTGTTCCAAGCAAAATTGATATAACAACACAAACCAAATCAAGTCAACAAGTGAAAATGTTTGCTTAGTGTAATTATTTAATCAGTGTGATGGTTAATTTACATGTCAATTTGCCTAGGCCATGGTACCCAGTTATTCGGTCAAACACTGGTCTAGATTTTGCTGTGAAGGTATTTTTTAGGCATAATTAACATTTAAATCAGTAGGCTTTGATTAAAGCAGACCATGCTCCACAATGTGGGTGGACTTCATCCAAACGGTTGAAGGTCTTAAGAGCAAAGACTGAGGGTTCTCAAAGTAGAAGAAATTCTCCCTCAAGATTGAAACATAGAAACCCTGCCTGAGTTTCCAGGCTGCTGCCCTGGGGCATTCAGATACCGGATGGAAACATCAGCTCTTACCTGAATTCCCAGCCTGCTGGCCTGCCTATGGAGTTCAGACTTGCCAGCCTCCATAATCACATGAGTCCATCCCTTAAAATAAATCGAGAGAGAGAGAGAGAGATGAGATAGGTAGATGATAGATACGACATATGTAGATAGATAGATATGATATAGATTAGATAGATAGATATGATATGATATAGATAGGTATTATATAGATAGATACGATATAGGTAGATGATAGATATGATATAGATTAAGTAGATATAGACAGACAGATAGATTAGATAGAGAGAGAGAAAGAGAGAAAGATAGATGATAGATACACAGATAGATCCTATTGGGCTGTTTCTCTGTCTAAGCTTGACTAATACAATCAGCAACATATATTTTTTAGCTTCTCTATTCACTGTCTTTGTCCAATAAATGAATCCTTCATAGTCAGAAAAATGCCTATATGCTCTAAATGCAAGCTTCCGCTCCAGCTTTCTTTGGTCCTCTTATTTTTGTTTATACGTCCTGCATGGAATTCTATTCCCACTAAAACTGCTCTGGTCTCCACTGTGGACACAGATTACAAACACCTGAGGTTTGTCTTGGGGGGTTGCTGTCATGAAGTAAGAAACTACATATCTCATACATTAAACAGTTTCGGAAAATTGCTTCCATTTACATTGGAGTTTTAGATTTTCATATGTATTTCCCTTTCCTGATAAGTTCTTCCAAACATACATGTGTCCCTGTTTTTGTTCACTCTTCCTTCATTTCTTGGACGTAGGAGAGGAGCGGGTTCAAATTAGACCCTGAGGAGAAACTGAAAGAGAGAAAGTTGAAGCGTCTCATCCAGGCTCTGGGAGTGAGATACCAAAGGCACCAGACCCCGCGTTTTCCAACTCATGCACAGAAACTTTTAACTAGAACTGCTCTCTCACTCCCTTTGGTTCCTACAAAAACCTCAAAGACATATTTTAACAAACGTGTATTTTTCTATGTCATCCAAAATTCTGCCAGAAGATCAAATGAATCTTGTGAATTACTTGACTTCTTATCATTTGAACACCTCTTGATAAAATAAGTAGGCACTGGGCATGCTCAATGTGAAACTCACATGAGGAAATTACTTAAAAATTAGTTTCAAAAATCAATTTAACTGAGTAGTTTAAATAAAAGCCGATAACTCTTGAATTTATCCAAAGCAGAAAAACTGCGAACTAATGAGAATTAAAAAAAAAAAAAAAAATAGGATGGAGACATTGCCAGGCACCGTTAAGGGTTTTTAGGAGCTAACAGGTTATGGCATTATAATACGTTTATGTCTTCATCTACAAGTTCAACAGCAAGTCACCTGAGTACATGGGAGGAAAAACCAGCAAGGTAAAATGTCACCTTTCTTCACTGCAAGACTGTTACACCCAAAGTATCTAAATGCACCTGACTTTTTCACGGGATTTAAGTTCTGGGGGCTCTCAGACTAGTCCCCCTTTCCTGTTGTTATTCTGCCTCTGATAAAACAATCCTTTGCTATTTAAGTCAACTTTCTCACTAAAAATAATTAGACTAATTTGTTTCTTCTTTTCACTTTTGATTTACAAACATTCAAAGTAATCATGAGTCTATGAGTTTCACTTCTTGATAACTATCTTTTATTATCCATATTTTCTTATATTGGACTTTTTACATTCTTTTACCGTCTGTGGCAGACTAATTTTGGGGCCCAGTTCTTCAACCCTTGCTGTATGCACAACCATTGTCTTTAACTCTGAAGTTGCTCCCACTAAAGAGATGAAGCATACTTCCCAGACATTTGACACTGGTTTCAGCCAAGTGACTTGCTTGAAATGAAAATAATGATATGGAAATGATAGCATACCAATTAAAATCCAAGACCTTAGGAGGCCTCACATATTTCTACTTGTTCTTTCATGAGACAAGCGTACCCAGACCAGCCTCCTGGACCAAGAAGGATAGGAGCCACCTGGAAGAGAAGTGCCTCACAGACTCCAAAACCTGCAATGGGAAACAGAGCCACTAGGCCACTGCCATTACCTAAAGCAAAGCTGCCCTTGAGCCTGGCCAACATCAGCCAAACTCTGACATACGGCCAAAACAAAGAACCTCTTTAAGCCACTAGGTTGTGGGGTTGTTTGTTATGCAGCAATGGTTAACTGATACATGATTTTAGGGTTTACCCTAGAGGTTACAACATGCACCTTTAGTTTATTAAACTCTGATATTAATGGAAAATTCCCAGACAATGAAAAGAACTTTGAGTGTTTTCACTCTACTTATCTCTTCAAATTTATATGTTACTTTTGTGTATATTAAACATTTATTTATTTAAACTCTACAAGATACTATTATTAGGAGGATTGTTTTATACAGTCACTATTTATTTCAATTCACTCAGATATTCACCCTACTCATTGAACCTTATCCCTTCCTGCCTCTCTAACCTTCCCGATGGGAATTAATTTCATTCCCCCTAAAGAGAGCCCTTTAGAATTTCTCTTAGAGCAGTTCTGCTGGTTACAAATGCTCCACATTTAGTTTGTCTCAAAATATTCTCATTTTCCCTTCATTTTAGATATCTATTTTTGCTGCAACTAGAATTCTAAATTGATAGTTATTTTAAGTCAGCACAATGAAAATAACCATTGTTTTCTGGTTTTAATTTTTGCTATTGTTCTCAGAATTCAGTCTAGATGTTGTTTCTTTAAAGTTAATCTTTATTATTTTTCTTTCTTTTAAGATTTTTATCTTTATCTTCGGTTTTATTGGTTTTACTGTGTTATTTTCAGCCTTTTCTCTCTGCTGTCTGCTGGGACTCCAGTTGAATAAATATTGTTCCTTCCTATTGTATTCTCTATATATTTTCTATTTCTTCTGTATTTTTTAATCCCTTTACCTTTCTTTGATTAAATTTGGATTTTTTTCCTTACCCATCTTCCAGTTCACTAACTGTTTTTTTAGCTGTAGCTAATCTACTATTAAATACATTTACTGAGTTCTTAATTAAACAGCACATTTTGCAGCTCTAGAATTTCCATTTGGTTCTTTTTAAAAATTGCAATGTAATTTCTTTGCTTCTAGATCTGTTAAACTTTTTAGCCTTTTTTCATTATCTTCTGATCGTAGGAAACATTGTTCTTTAAAAGTTTGTACCTGGTGATTCCAATATCTCATGGATTTTCATGTCTTCTTTTCATTCATGTGGTTTTTCCTTATGTGCCAGGTTATCTTTGATTTGTGAGCCAGACATTTTACTTATAAACATTAGTCATAGAACCAGTCGGAAGCCTAGGATCACGTCATCTTCCTCCAGAGAGGATTTTTATTAACTTTTTCTAGGCACCTGGGGCACTAGCAATTTAAGATGGACTTCATCCGTTTACAACACGTGATGGTTTCCTAGCACCCAGATGACTCAGTGTTGGGCTGCAGCCTGCGTAAAAGCTGGTTTCCTAGGGTGCAAGCTTTCATGTGCCAACCAAAGGCACAGGAGATTTATCAAGATCCCACTTTAGCAGACCCCCAGCTCCAACTTTATTCTTCTAGACTGAGAGGCTGGCAAATGAACTACTTCACTTCTTAGCCAGGTTTCTATAACGGCAAATGCTCCAGGGCTAAGGCAGTCCCAAATGCTAAGCTCATCCTTCTAGATTTCTCTTAGTCTTGACCAAACGAATCAACACCTTGTTAAGTTTCCTTCACATTCAAACACATTCTTCTAACTTACAATTTACTTTGTGTTTGGTTCCAGTAGTCCCTAGCCGGAGAATTGAACTGCATGCCTAATCCACTAATATGCAAGTGCAAATCCCTCTTTTTTGCTCTTAAGTACACAAATCTGGGCTTCTGCATGCAGGATGCCACTGAAATTTGAAACAGTCATTAATTGTCAAATCCAATCCCTCCCAACACACCAAGCTAATCCTAACCCTCAGTAAATAGCCCTCGGTTACTATCAAGCAGTATGATAGTGCCCTCTCTCAATATTTCCCCATATAGACGTAGAAACACTCATGTGTACACACACACACACTTATGCACACACACACCAAGAAGAAGGCAAGGTATACATATGGATACGTAAGTTGCTCTTTTGTCTTAACAGTTTAAACATTTGATTTTCTTATACACTTCAAATCTTTTGCATGTCAATGTCTATAATCATGTCATTGTTTTGAAAAGTGACATCTTACTCCAGGTATGTGTTTATTAAGATGTGCTATCTCATTCCCTTCTTGTTGGACATTTAATTATTTTCCGTCTGACATTCTTTTCTATTTTAAATAAAGTTGCAGTTATTTTCCTTGAATATAAATATGTAGATACTGGTGCAATTTTATTTTAAGATAGATTCCTTGGAGCACTAATGCCGAGTCTAAATGTATGTGCGTTTAGCACTTTTAATTTAAAAATATATTAAAATGCTGCCAACTATCTTCACTATATTTGGGAATCTTGGTTTCTTACTTTGTGACAAAGGGGATGTGAAATGCCAGTTCTAACTTCAGTTTATGTTGATTTTTGACTTAATGGCTGCCTAGTTGAAAAAAGAGACCTCATAGGACTATATAATCTCCTATAAAATCATCCTGAGTTTACTAAATTATAGTATTTGTCAATTCCATCAACCAATTAAGCTAAAGTTTTATTAAAATTTGGCTGTTAAATGTCCATATTCTGTAATGTCAATCAAAGGCCCTTACAAATTCAACAGAATGGGCAGCCTTTTTAATGTTCTAAACAAAAAGGTTTAGAATTCACTGAAAGTCATCATTTAAAGATTATCAAGCAGCGCAGAAAGTTGGTTCCAATTTTTAAAGTGTGTGGACATAATTGGTTTTAAAGGTGACACACAACTTAAGCAGCACTTCTAATCACAATGATGAAAACATTTGCAAATATCTACTTCCCAATGTTGTCATAGTGCACATTTCTTTTCAAAATGTAATTGCTTTCTCATGCTTTGTTCAAATGCCATTTTTACCTGGAACTAATATATTAACTGTTTTTAGTTAGAAACTGCCTACTACTGGCAGTCAGATCTCAGGATGAAATCTTGTGGAAGGGACCATGAAGGCTCCTCTCCCCACGCCTCCTCCGTCCTTCCCTCTGTCTCAGCTATCTGAGAACAATATCTGCTCTTCTGAAACATCCAACTCTCTCCAGGCGTTAGGAACACCTGGAGAGGAGCCCTTTAGCACAGATCTTCCTTATGCTACTGGAAGTCAGAGTATGGATAGCAGTAAAATGTGGACGCAAGTATAAAGAGAAAGAGAGTTCTGGCTTTTTATACCCTAAAGAGATTAGTAAGCCCGAGGCCATATAAAACTGAAACTTTTTATAAAAAGCTGTCAAAAACTGTTTTCTCCCCCAAAGATAAATTATAACTTGGATGTAGTAGGTGTCAAGACACTGCAATGCCTCTTATGATCACCAAAATTCCCTTCCCTTTGGGCCAACTCTGTGGAGTTCAGCTAGCAGAGACAAGACAATGACAGAACCCCATTAGGATAACCTTGCTGACAGGTAACAGACGCAAGGCCTGAGGTTGGATCCAAATGTCTTCTTCAAACGGTTAACCTCGACCGCAGAGAACTCAGAGACGTGCCTACTTCTGATCTGACCTTCATACGCAGACAAGAACGTAGGTCTGAAATTGAAATACTGTTGGTTGGATGTCTAATTGTCCCAGGACATTATCAGTATTCATATTATTGACAAATAATATAAATTTCAAGCTTGCTTTCTGTTTTTTGATAGTCTATATTATGGGAAAATTACAATATCCATCAGAATTTGAAATTTTCTAATGTGGGGAAAAGCAATAAATTCAGTGATCTTATAACAGTTAAAAATGATGTGTATTTATTATGTACAAATGATAGAAAACTTTTCTCTAAAAATCAGGTTCTATCACAGTATAGCACAAATAGCTGAGTTTCTGGGAATTTAGCTTGTACTTTGCAAAATAATACATGTATGGTTTAAATGTTCCTACACCTGAGTCAACGTTGTAAATGCTCACTTTGTACCAGACAGGGTGGCAGGTGCTGCACAGAGATGAAACTCAAATCGTGCTTGCCATTCTGTTGTAGTCATGTGTTATTTGTCTTCCTTTTCTACTAGAAAACCAGTGTCTTGAGTATAGACACTGGGATTCATGAAACAATGTCCAGCAGAACACAGTGTCAAATGTGCTTATTGAATTGACTAAAGGATCAGTTCAATTACTGCTCACTCTTAAATTCCAAGTCCTCACTCTAAGCAACCACCGGAGTTTCATTTTTGGTTGGAGTCAGTGAGTGATTCTCAACAAACCCGACAGTATACTCTTTAAAAGATAAGCCGATCATAGCAACACCTTTCCTGACATGTTTGCATTGTGATGTCTGCATTCCTAAGAGGTGGATGGCTATGGCATTATAATGCTTACCTACCTCCGTCACAAGTGTCTATACAGAATAGAATGGCTCGTTCTATGAAGGCAGCTTCATTGTAGAAGATAAAACTCCAGTTCTAGATAGTGCAAGGTGTCTATTCTGACTATCTGTCACACTCATTCCACTCCCAATGTGTTTAAAGGAGAGGAATGAGGACGGGAGCAGATAAATACTCTAAAAAATAGAGTCAGCCTGAATAGGGCTGATCACGGATAGTGTCCAGAGAAGCAGCCTGCTCTGAGAACACAGAGGAGGGGCAGTGCCTCCTGGACCTGGGTGTCTACTTCAGCTCCTTAAAAGTACAGCCAAAGTCTCTGCTGTGCCAGGTGCGGGCTGTGTAGTCAGCCAGCTGTGGACTCAGGTCCCTGCTTTGTTGCTCACAGCTGCGTGATTTTGTCCATTACTCAACCTCTCCCTATTTCCCTTTCCTCACATGTCAAGTGAGAACGTCAATACCCTCCTTGCAGATTTTATTGAAAAATAAATGTGTGACCTAGCACAAAGATGAGTCCATGTCACTCCTGTCCCAGAGATCATGCCTGCTTGACTCACAGTGGTGACCAAGACAGGCAAGGCCATGTCCCTTGCAGAGTAGTGGGTAGAAGGACGACAAACAAGGAAACAAATGCAGAGACCATTTCTGGAACTAATAAGAGAGATGCAAAAATAATGCTGACAATGAGCAGGGACCGCCTTCAGAGTAGGGGGCGCTGAAAGGCTGAAGCATTTGAGTAAGAGAAAAATGCAAGAGAGGAGTCTTCCTCTCCTCTATCACGGCACTGTCAATTGTTTCCTCATGAGATATGCTTCTCAATTGAGCCAAGTTCTCCATAGACGTGTTTCATACCCTAATTCCTGGTCTGGCAGCTCGTCTAACACACTTGGATGGTTCTCACAGCTGTGGCGTCATGATTGAGAATCACGCTGTTGGAATATTTGTTTACTGATAAGTCTATTCATGGACCAACAAATGAAGTGTCATCATGGCTTTCGTAACAAAAAAGGACATTGAAAACTAATTTCACCCTTGTAAAAATAGGTAAGGAGATTTCATTAAATTTTCCAAAATTAAAGAAATACAACTTAAGGATTTTTTTATTTAAAATTATGGGTTTTTTTAATTATAATTTGCATTTTTACCTTTTAATTTTAATAGACAATTTTGGGTGTTTAGAATAAAATAACATTTGTGAAAAAAGTCTGAAAATAATTTTAATTTTTCAAAATTTGTACAGTTTCTTTAATAGACTTTTAAAGTACACTTATAATGATATTTTAATGTTTAAGCCTTTAATTACTGTATACAGAAAGTCAGCTTTGTTAAAATTATATTAAAAGAAAAAAATGATATGGAATAAATATGTAGTAATTTACAAATTATACGTGTATGTTATTTTATAACTAAAGCAATCCTCACTGTCTATGGACAGAACACCCATATATGAGCTACGATCATTGACTTTAGCTGTCTTTCATTCGGGATGACTTTCAGTAATTTAAAAAACATATTTTTTCATTTGTTCCTTATACTGGTACACTTGTCAGAAAGGATGACAGAACATATTTCACTTAACTTTTTGTTAGCTTGAAGTATAACTTTAAGATACTTACCCATATAGGGTGAGGCTTCCATATGTACCTTGTTGTGAATCCTTCAAATGGGAGTAGCTACACTGAATATACAGTATGTCAATAATACTGCTGTAGGAAAAGCAATTCGGTGTAAGAGACACAGAGGATGCCAAGTGGCAGATGAGCAGGTTACTGAAGGAAGAGAAGGAACAGGTAGTGTGGATACCTGGGCAAACGTGATCCAGGAAGAAGGATCAATAATGCAGAGAAACAAGGCTGAGCCACTCTGATGTGACAGGATTTGAGGGAGCCCTTTAGCTTTAATCTATTTTATAGTTTGGGATTATATGGAGTAAATCATTGGACAAATAAAAATAGAATTTGCTGCCAAAAATGCTTAAAAAAAAATTCTTATGAATGGTGGTGATTTGCTCTTTGCTCTGGTGTCAAGGAAACTCAGAGACACATCTGTGAGCCAATGCTGGTGATTAAACAGAAATTTAGAGAACATGTTTTGGGCACTAGTCTTACCCACCTCTTGATTTACTTCTCCATCTGTTTCTTACGTTTAATCCTTCATGACTATCTATTGATTCATTCTATTTTGTTGTGTACTAGTGTAATCATTATACTGGAGATAGCAAGCTGATCAGATGCTTTTTTCAAAGAGATGGAGGAACAACATGCAGACTCACACATGAGAAGACTAGCACCAGAAGGGGCAATGAATTGGGTGGGAAGATGCATTGCTTTAGACATATTGAGTCAATGGTGCTGTGGGAGTAGAAATAAAGAATGGAAGCTGCTGGGGGGAAAGGAAGATAGGAAACCAAGTTTTGGTGGGCACCTCCACAAAGAGTCACTCGGTTGTGGTCTGACAGTGGACGAGCTAGCTGTGGTGGGCAGACTAATGAACCCAAAGATGTCCACATTCTCAATCCCAGGAATCTGAATATGTCTTGTTAAATTGCAAAGGGACTTTGCAGATATAAGGAAGGGTAAAAACCTTGAGATGGGGACATCATCCACATGGACCCAATGGTCCCACTATAGTCTTTAAAAGCAGAGAATCTTTCTCTTCCCTGATCAGAGAGATGGGGCGACATGAATGGCTTTCAAGGTGGAGAAAGGCAGCCACATGGCAAGGAACGCAGGCAGCCTTAGAAGCTGTTAAAGGCAAGGAAATGGATTCATCCCTACAGCCTCCAGAAAGGAATGCAACCCTACTGATGATTTGATTTTAGTCCAGTGAGACATGTGTTGGACTTCTGATCTGCAGAACTGTAAAACAATAAATTTACGTTGTCACTAGATTTTGGTAATTTGTTATGGTAACAATAGAAAACTAATACATTAGTCAAGAAAAACAGATGAGGATGAACCCAAAGAGGAATTGCAGCCCTGGCTGCTTCCCCACACCAAAGAGCTGAGCCAGTAGGTATGCAGCAATGTATATGACTGTGCTACAAAACTTGTGTGCACTACACAAGTGCCTGCCCTGCCCTTCTCAACATAAAAAGAAAAACGACTACTACTTCGTTCTTACCCTCCAAATCTTGCACAAAAATGCCTCTTGTGGCTCATCAGAACTAGAAATGTACTGGGAAGGGAATTCTGGGGAACATTTTTCAGTCTAGTCAAAGGAACACCTTCAAACCCTCCACAGTCCACCCCTTGCCAACCTGGCATTCATATGCATCTCTCTAAACCATAACTCCTTTTCAAATACAGATAATAACAAAGCCATGCTTTAGACTAACAAGATGCAACTATCTCACATACAACCGAAAACATACCAACACTTTCCTCAGAAGAGAATATAGTCATCTCATGCTTATGAACTTATGGACTATCCCATACAATCAGTAGAAGGATAAAAAACCCAAGCTAGTATTATGAGTGGATTGGCTCAGAATGTTGGTGCAACCTGAGAGTAAGGGGCAGCTGACTAAAGCCTCACTCAAGTGTGGCCTTCACTGACAGTGGAGAGGGAAACGCTCCCAATGGGCAGACCTTTGGTCGATGCACTTGTCCATCCACTGTGTATAGAGAGAGAAGTGACCACAGGGTAGAATATATACAAGACTAGTGGGGCAGTGATGAATGGCCTGACCAGCTGCTCAGGAACCTGGAAAGTAGAGGATTGAATGATGGACACAAAGAAGTCTGGGCAGAGGCATTCCATGGAAGGACATATGAGAGTGGGTGGGCACAGAGTAGGATCATCTTTGTATCACATAAGAACACAGAAGATGCATAAAGCAACCAAGTCAGAAGAATGACTCAGAGAGTTGACATCAACCGGTCTTTGTCATTGGTTTAAATCACAATAGATTCCTCTATACTCTGAGCTTCTAGAGGGCGGGGACTATGATATCAATTGATCTTTGTATCCCAGGAACTATGCACTATATCTAGCACACAGTAGTTACTCATTGCATTATCATGGAAAGGGAGAATGTTTTCATTTATTCAGCATCCCCCCTATGAGTTGTTGTTTTATTTTTCCATTTTCTTCTGGCATCTACTTGGAAATAAGGGGGAAAAAAGCCAATTCATGAAAATCACTGTGCAGTGCACAAATTACTTTCACATGCAAGATCAAAGGGATTTGTCTTCAAAAAAGTGTGACAAGGTTGACCTTGGTGATACTTTCTATGGCCTCCATGCCTAGGCCTTGAGTCTCAAGAAATGACAAGCATCTGGCACACTTGGTGACAATAAGAGAGTTAAATGTCTAGTTTTCCACACCACAAACAATGTTCAGGGACTCCTAGATACTGAAAGTTTACAATAATAAATTCATATTTATGTTTTAGCAGGGAGAAAACCTTAGCCTTTTTTTAGCTAATAATTATATCAATCAGGTTTGGCAGCCTAAGGTTGTTTTTCCTCTCCTCAGACAAGGTCTTTCTTATAATAAGATATAAATAATTCACAACATTTTTAGACCCCATAAGCCCACACGCACTGTAAATTTATAGATGCCTTCCATCTGTGAGGACAATAAGTGCATCTCGATAAAGAAGAAAGAAAACCTGAATTTCTTCAACTCTAAACCTAACCTTTTATTAAGAATAAATAGGTAAATCTTTTCAGCCTAAATGTAGTCAGTTTTACCCTGAAAATCTGTATGAAAAACATTTGAAATTGAGATTCCATTTTAATTGAATGGAGGAAAAAATCACATTAATTACAATATAAGGCAGCAGTATGAGCAATAATGTGTGCTAGAGCTAAATTACAATCAGGCAGGTGCAAATTAGACCCACAATGAGCAGCCACTCTACCCACCAGGGCAGCTAAAATTCAGAATACTGAGGATAACGTTTCTTGGTGAGGGTTCAGAGCAACTGAAACTCTCATAAAGTGCTAGTGGAAATGTAAATTGACATTAGTACTTGAAACTCTCTACTCAAGTTAAAAACACACATATCCTATAACCCAGCAATTTTAAACCTATGAAATACAACTATGTGTAGCCAAGAGACACATACAAGTCGGTCACAACAATAGCAACTATTAGTCCCAAACTTGAAACAACCCAAATGTCCTTTGATAATGTATTGGATAAATTAACTTGTACATTCTTACAATGTTTCTTCAAGAAATGAAAAGAAAAATACGCTACAACGATGTAGATGAAGTTCACAAACATGTTGTTGCGCAAAGTGAACCGCACACGAAAGAAGACATATTGTGTGATTCCATTTATATAAAGTCTAAAAACAGACAAAATGAGGCTGTGATAGATTAAAAATCAGAATTATAATTGACTTTAAAGGGAGGGAATACCGGGAAGGGGTCCAAGTGATTATCTGGGATGCTGACAAAATTGTATGTCATAATCTGAGTGGTAATTATGTGAGTATTTGCTCTGCGATAATTTAGTAAGCTGACCATGACTATTGTATGCAATTTTATTCACACGTGCAGAATGGAGTATGAGAGAGTAGAAAGAGTACCTCCTTCCTCCATTCATTCAATGAATCCTTACCGAGCACACATTATCTGACAGGCACTGTGCTGTGCACTGAATATGAAAAGTAAACGAGACAGACTTTGCTCTCACGTAGATCACAGAGTCTTTCTGTGAAGGGATGGGGAAGGAGGAAGAGTAGGAAGGGAACCATTTATTCAAGGTAGCAAAACTGGAAAATCTTTGCACACCTTTCGGGAGAAGCCAGTGGCCAAGGATAAGTATACTCTGCCTCAGATGCAAAGTTTTGACATTAAAACAAAACACTCCATATATCCCAGCCCCCCACCATGATTTTTAAGTGGACTAAATCTTACCAGGAAAAAACATTTCACTTTGTCATTTCAAAGAAGAAGGAGAAAAAAGGAGGAGAAGGAAAAGGAAATACCAGACCTGTCACCTGGGAATCTGGCATTTTGCTATGTAGCATAACCTATCATGCAAAAGGCCAGAAACTGAAAGTAATTTTATTAAAGTCAGAAAATTTTTCCATCATCAGGCAATGTTGGTTTAATGAACATGATGTGAAATTCAACAGCTCCAGGTTCTTCCACTTGCATTTTGATTGCAAGTTGAGAGGAAGCATGAAATCATGCATATTTCAAAGCCCTACGTGTCACATCTTCAGTTTCTTATTGGCACGGCTACACTGAGACCTAAACCTTCTAGACAAACCCATGATTTGCTCTCCTTCAAATTAATGTTCCTTAAAGACAGACAAACATACAAGCACAAGTTTTGTGAATGTTGATACAGGGCCGAGCTCTACGTAGAGAAACAAAGACAGACATCCCCAAGGGACGGGCTCACCTTCTAATACCCTCTCACCCGCATGCCAACCGAAGGTGCCAAGGGCCAGACCATCATGGACCGTCACACTAGCATGTTACAAGGTGGTCCCAGCCCCCACCTCCAGCAGCTTATTAAAATATTCCTTCCATTCCCCTCTAATACTCTCTGAGAACAGTTCTGATAAAGCCAGCTCTTTGAGCTGTTTATTTATGCCATATTTCATCACCCTATGGCAGTTCAGCTCCCTTATATGGCCTCCATAGGCCTGTGCCTTACTAGATGATCCCTTCAATGAGCACATGAGCCTGTGTATATGTCGTGATCTGGGGTCACCGTAAGTCCTGAGGATGACTCTAACCTCACTGCTCCTGCCCAGATGGTTGACGCTCCATGTTTGCTTCCGTGTTGTCAAGTACTAAAGGCCCTTAGTAAGAGGCGTGTGTATTATTTGATATGAATTGTTTGTGGAAGTGTGGCCAGTCATAAAAATAGTATCCCAGTTAATATTTAGTCAGTCCATCAACAAACATTTAAACAGCTACCACTGGCCCTACCAGAATTGAACATGAGACAGACGTGCTTGGGAAAGGACAAGGAAGAGGAGTGAAGGGATATTTTGTCAATGGGTTCTGGGGAGCCAGGGGTCCTCATGACAGCACCAGAAATAGTGTAAGGAGATCGGGGGAAAGCACGGAGTTGAGGGGACAGGGGGAGGAGAAATTAAAAACTGGACGTGTGCTGATGACAAATTCCGGAGGACGGAATCCTCGGAGGGCTAACTAGAAAGATATCTTTGCTAATACCTCTGTAGATCCGAAACACAAAGTCAAGTTTGGAGCATCTAGTTTTTCAGAAAAACTAAGTATTTATTTAGCACTCCTTCCCCTTTCTACGTGTCCTTCACCTTGCTCCATAACAGGTTTTGATGTGAGAAGCAATTAATTTGATTTTAGTATCCATGGATTCTAGATATGATTTACAAGGACATAGTGTAAGTTTTTATTTAAACAAGAGTTAGATGGATATGAAAAAAATAATTCTAAGATGCAATACTTCACAATTAGGTCTCAGCATCTATTTTTCAGGGAAAATTTTCAACTCTCCACATTGGTACTTTTCCACTTAAACAAGGCTGCTTTGCTGGTACATATTTAAAACAGAGCTGGCAGGAGAGTTTCGTTTTCTCACAGTATCATTGCATTGGGAAGATGAAATATAAACAGCAGTTTTTACCTGCAATGTTTGAAGACAACTATACATACACTTTCCCAATTTTCATAAAGGTGTTCCAGGAAAGGGCAGATCTAAGATGTCCCACTGCAAATTAGAATTCACTCAGCCGTAAATGCTCAAGCCCAATTTGAGAACATAATTCATGTTCATCTACTTTTTTCCAGTGAGAGGTGTTTAATGTTTATCTCTTCAATCCTGTCCTTGAAGAGGACAGAGCTGGGGAGGGAGGCGGTTCTGAGTGCCTTTTCCCTCACCAGGGGAATTTTCCTCATGGCCCCGAGTTGTGTGAAGACCCAGCCTACGAAGACCAGAAAACTAATCAGCCCTTCTTGATGCAAATGGCCTGACCTTAGGGAGGTGATGGCCATCTGGCCATCTCACTTTGGAAACTCCCCAGGGGTCCAGGCCAGACGAGATGGCACAGCCGGATGGCTGGCAGCAACCTGCCCAAGGCTGTCTATTGGTCCTGACCAGGAACGAGCTGAGTTCTTCTTCTGAATTTCAATTGCTTGTGAGTGCTGCCTTTTCCAGCCGAGGTGGGGAGATGCACTGTCCCTTGCAGTGAACGGTAGGTAGGTTGGCTCCCATCTGCTGATACTCACACCTCTAAAATGCCTTAGGAAAAACAGCAAGTCTCTCAAGATTACAGACTTTCTACGACAGGCAGGTCACTGAGCCCAATGTGAGTTTTCCCTTTCATGGACGTGACCTACCTCACCAGATGCTTGCAGACAACTCCCAGTCCAGCCCTAGATACAGGGCTTCCCTTTTTCCCACTTCACTTCATTAATGACTGCAGACCCTCTCAGTTCCAAGCGTGTTCCCATTCCTTTTATTTTCCCTTCTCTCAAATATAAGAAAAAGTATTGCTAAAGGTAAGAGAAAAGGGCCTGGAGCAGAACTTCTTCCATTCTTCTCCCGAGGCTTTCCCCACATTCTCGACCTCTCTTCATGTGCATGTCCGTACACACATGCACACACACACCCTTGTTGAGGAGAAGAGGAAGGAGAAGGAATCAAAGGGGAAAGGAGAGACAAAGAGTCCATCCTGGACCTGCATTGGACAGGAGTGCTGTCGGCTGAAGAAACAGAGCTGGATAACACGGCTTAAATGAGTCAGAGTATACTTTTCTCCTAGAACAAGAAATCTGGATAAAGTTAACGGCAGGTCTTAGTTTAGGGGCTCACTAATGTTAGGGGCATCCCACACGTCAAAAAACATGGCCACAGCTCCAATCAGGTGCAGAACTGCCACATTCAAGACACAAAAACATGGGAGAAGGGGCAGCCCCAGCTGTAGTCGCTCTTTTTCAGAAGCCTCTCTTCTATTTCTCTCTCATGTCTCATCAGCAAGACCTAGGGCATATGGTTCCTCCTAGGGACCAAGGAGGATGGAAAGTAAGGGTCTCACCCTGGTCAGCAGTACAGACAAGGAAGAAGGACCCGAGGATGATGGGCAGGCAGCCTGTCCTCCCTGCAGAGCACTGCTGCTACACCCTTCTGCCCCACCCACCTCGCTAGCTCCTCCTCAACCACCCCACCTTGCCCGAGGGCAGTAGAGTTCTAGATTCCTGGTAGACTATATGGTGCATGGGCCTATTATGTTGACCTCACAACCTAATCATTATGTATAACAGAAACTTGCAGTTGAACTTGGGGAGTACAATCTGTTTGCACATTTTGGGATGTCTGCCTTTTAGTTCTGGGACAAGCATCCAGAGCCAGTTTGCAAAGAAGCAAATGAATTCCTCTGCTATGGTTAGTTGTTTATAACAAAGAATCTATATATTTTGTGAAAGCAGTAGTATTAATTTTCCCATGCTTGTGCAAAGTTTACCCATTGCCATTGTAAAAACTAATTTAGTAATAAGGAAAAAAATAAAATTAAGAACATGTAAAACTGAATCATTAAGGAAAAAAAGACAAGTTATTTAAATAAGCTTACCTATTTGAAAAATATGAAATAGTTTTAACCTTTTGACTGTCTTGGATTTTCAATGAACAATATTTACGAATTTTCCTCTTAGTTAAGAAAGTATCAAATATTAAAACTGGCTTCATAAAATGGAAGAACAATATTTAATGGCTATGAATTATAAACCTGTAGTTAAGACTGTCTTCATCAGCAAAGGAAAAATCATTGAAGCAGAAAAAGGAGTCCTGGTCATTTTTGTTTCTATTCATTTCTTCACGAAATCAGAAAAGATAGAAAATAAAACCTCCCTATACAGCTCTTTCCTCCAAAGATGTTTCAAAAGGAAAGGACAGCTCAAAGCTACGGTTGAGCACAATATGTCTTCTTTTTCATGGGAGGTGCACATGTACCAACTGATATTTTAAATGACAGCAAATGGCTCTTTTCTTCGTATCTTTTATGTTTTGCAAGCCTTTGTTTTACGTGATGGTTGGGTCAGTGGTCCCTATAACAATGCCTGGTTAATCAATAGTTAAATCATAGTCAAGAGATCATTATATTTGGCAATTATCCAGACTCACAGAGATATCCTAAATGTACCAGAGTTTAAAATGTCATTTCTTATGGATTGACTCATTTGCCTCCCAGCCTTCTTTACCACATAACGCTTGGTATACATGGTAAATGTGCTCATTGGAGTGTTCCAAAATCTAAATTACACTATTCATACAGACTAAATTTATAATAGCATATATTCTTCAATTTCACTGTGATGAAAATCTGGTTAGTCAAAGCCATGAGAATATAAACAGTCATTACAGGAAAACCTCTATGGAGATGTCCTGTGTATATGTCTATCCATTTGCTTCCGGCAACATAATATTTCTTATTGGTAAGTCATTGCATTTAAATTTATAATTACTTTAATGTAAGTCATGTTGAGTATATAGCCTAAACATGATTATTTTCTCTAATCATGTTGTCTAAAAGGCATTATTCACAGAACATTAACAGTAATAATGATAATAAACACAAAGGAATATAATGGGTTCTTCATTGTGAAACTTTATATGATTTGTACTTGATAGCATAATTTCGTAAGTTAGAAATCTTCAAATTCTTGACCTATTAAAAATTTAAATATATAATTAATTTCGTGAATTATTACATCTTCCCCATTTCTGCCTGACAATGAAGGGAATCATTTTTTGTGGAAATTATCATGTTTCACATGAGAAAAGCATACATAACTATGAAGACGGGAAGAGAAAAAACAAAGACTAATCAAAGTAATCTTTATTCTAGTATTCTAAGACTAATATAGGACAATTGAATACTTGAGTCTCATTTTCCCATCCATAAAGTGGGGATACTAAGACTTGCTTTATATAGCTTTTGGATGACAGAAAGAGGCAGTACAGGAAAAGTATTATCTGAAGTTCTTCATGCTTCCTCGTAGGCACCTTTTAGCAGAAGCAGACGCAATTGGTTGAATGAAGTGTAGGGTTACCGGGAATTCTAATTTTTGTATGACCTTTTCACAATGCATGTGTATTACTTTTATAATCATATTGAAATATACATTCACATACAAGAAGAATTATCATTGTTGTTACTAGTATTGAAACTTTCAGTTTAAAAACGCACATACAGGTCCAGTTCACTGCACTCCACTTCGGTGGTTTGGGTTCAGTTTCCAGGCATGGACCTATACCACTTGTGGCCATGCTGGGGCGATGACCCACATACAAAGTAGAGGAAGATTGGCACAGATGTTAGCTCAGGGCAAATCTTCCTCAGCAAAAAATATAAAAATAAATAAGTAAATAAAAACACACATAGAGACCAATAGAACAGAATAGAGCCAAACAATAAACCCACGCATTTACAGTCAACTGATTTTTGACAAATGTGCCAAGAATACACCATGAGGAAAGGATAGTCCCTGAAAAAAACAGTGCTTGGAAAACTGAATATAAGATGCAATGAATGAAATTGGACACATCTTTCACCATACACAAAAATCAGCTCAAAACAGATTAAAGATTTAAACATAAGACCTGACACTGTAAAATTCCTAGAAGAAATTATAGGGTAAAACCTTCATGACATTGGTCTTGTCAGTGATTTCTTGGCTAAGATGTAAAAAGCACCAGAAACAAAGCAAAATTAGACAAGTGGGATTACATCAAACTAAAAATATTCTGCACAGCAAAGGAAACAATCAAGAGAGTGAAAAGGCAAACTACAGAATGGGAGAAAATATTTCTAAACCACATATCTGATAAGAGATTAAGCTCCAAAATATATAAGGAACTCCTAGAACTCAGTAGCAAAAACACCAAATAACCCAGTTTTTAAAAATAGGCAAAGGACTTGAATAGACATTTCTCTAAAGAAGACATTCAAATGACTAACAGGCAAATGAAAAGATGCTTATCATTGCTAATCGTCAGGGAAATTGCAAACCAAAACCACAGTAAGATATCACCTCATATCTGTAAGGATGGCTATCATCCAAAAAAAAGAAAAAAGAGATAAGTGTTGGTGAGGATGTGGAGAAATCAAAATACTTGTATAATACTTGTCGGTGGGGACAGAAAATGGTGCAGCCACTATGGAAAATGGTATGGAGGTTCCTCAAAAACTTAAAAATAGAATTACTGTATGATCCTGCAATCTCATTTCTGCATATATATCCAGAAGAATTGAAATTAGGATCTTGAAGAGATATATATACTTCCATGTTCATTGATGCATTATTCAAATAGCTAAGATAAGGAAACAACTTAAGTGTCTGACAACAGATTAATGGACAAAGAAAATGTGATATATGCATATACATACATATAAACACGTACACACGATGGAATATTACTGAACCTTAGAAAAGAAGGAAATTGTGCCATATGTGACAACATGGACCTGGAGGAAATTATACTAACTGAAATAAGCCAGTCACAGAAGGGTAAATATTGCATAATTCCACTTACATGAGGTATCTAAAATAGTGGAGATTGTAGAAACAGAGAATAGAATGGTGGTTTCCAGGAGCTGGGGGTAGGGGAGAAACAGGGAGTTATTGTTTAATGGGTATAAACTTTCACTTATGCAAGATGAATAAGTTCTAGCGATCTGTTGTATAGTAATATGCTTAAAAATATGACTTAAATACTGTATTTTACACTTAAAAGTTTACTGGAAGGATTGAGCTCACGTTAAACGTTCTTACATTAATTTATCAATTAATAATTGCCTGGTCCTCTGTCCATGGTTCTGAACAACAAAAAACCTTTGTTTTTGAGGACACTGACCTGCTCTGAAACACATAGCTGTCAATGCAAACCAAATATTTTGATTATAGAATTCCTAATTTATACCTAAGGTCCTTAAGTTTATGAATTTCATATGAAGAGGGCTCTCTGGGGCCTCTCTTTATTTCAAAAGTTATCTTTTTTTCTATTGATGTCATAATCGTTTATAACATTGTGAAATTTCAGTTGTACGTTATGATTAGTCAGTCACCATATAAATGTACCCCTTTTCCCCTTATGTCCACCCCCAACCACTTTCCCCTCTGGTAACCACTAATCTGTTCTCTTTGTCCATGTATTTTTGTGTCTTCCATATATGAGTGAAATGATAACAGTGTTTCTTTCTCTGTCTGGCTATGGTCGTATGGTATCCTGATTTTTAATTTTTTGAGAAATATCCATACTGTTTTATATAATTGCTGTACCAGTTTGCGTTCCCACCAGTAGTGTATGAGGGTTCCCTTTTCTCCAGAACCTCTCCAGCGTTTGCAGTTTTTTGATTGGTAGTTATAGTCATTTTAACAGGTGTAAAGTGATACCTCCTTGTAGTTCTGATTTTCATTTCTCTGATGATTAGTGATGTTGAAAATCTTTTCATGTGCCTGTTGGCCATTCTTAGATCTTCTCTGGAGAAATGTCTGTTCATATCCTCTGTCCATTCTTTGATTGGGTTGTTTGTTTTTGTTGTTGTTGTTGAGTTATATGAGTTCTTTCTCTATTTTGGAGATTAACCCCTTGTCAGATACAGGATTTACAAATATTTCCTCCCAGTTGGTGGGTTGTCTTTTCGTTTTGTTCATGGTTTCATTTGCTTTGCAGAAGATCTTTAGTCTGATGAAGTCCCATTTGTTTATCAAAAGTTATCCTAACCTCTGTGATTTTACTGCTGAGGGGTTATGCCTGCCTGAGCCCAAGAAAAGGGAGAGCCCAGTGGTTAATAATGTGAGTTCAGGAGTCAAAAGGCCCAGGTAAGATCTTGAGTAAGTTGCTTAACATGCTCATATGTAAAATTTACATAGTAATAGTTTATATCATAGGTAGTTATGATCATTAAATAAACTGATCCATGCAATATGCTTTACACCTTTCTGACACATCGTAAGACCTCAATAAATATTGACTTCCCAACTGCCTCCTATGAAGTTAATTTTGTTAGTCTCACTCCTGTCTTCCCCCACACTCCTAAGCTGTATACACCAAAGATGAAATGGAATAACAGCAACTCACATGAACACCACACAGGGCCTGGAACTATCAGGGCAAGCAGTGGAGAGCAAGTTACCCTTCTTGCAATACTCTCAGCCCTCCAGATTCAAGTAGTAAGGTGCCAGTGGTGCCCTTTCTGCTTAAAAAAAAAAAATAAACAAACACCTCCTCTGCGGAAGATCAAATGAGCCTTAGACGAAAGGGAGCAGGAAATCTGATTAATCAAGTGTACTTCTAATCCTGAATTTGGAAGGATAAAATGGGAGTCCTTGAGGATCACAATCCAAACTATCTCCAGTTGAGAGCAGAGCCCAAGCCAGTGATGGAGAATGAATTTAACTTGATGGCCTTCCATGTCCTGCATCTTGTAAATTCTAAGTGTTGTGGCAATGGGAGCCAACAACCGGTGAAAAAATAAAGGAATCTCAGCATCTGTGACATTCAATTATTCAAGTCTATTATTGCATTTTTACTAAGTTTGTCTCCCAGGCGGAACCACTCCCATGTCTTAGGAGCTTAAGTCTGATCATGGGTGAGTCCTAGGGCTCATCCTCTGCTTCACCTGTGAAATCTGGCCTCAGTCCAAGGTTTACATCTTGAGCCCACTGTCTTCTCATGGTGATAATTAATCTTGAACTGCACTTTACTTTTTCTCTATTTCAGTTAAGAAGAATTGGATTGTTCTTGTGATGTTTCTCAAAATCGAAGCACTCTCTGGGGAGACTTTAATAATCTTTTTGCCACTTATTTGAAAGTAATAATTATTAATTTTCAAAGGAGAGAAGAAAATAGATATCACAATTCTACAAAATAGGCAAAAGTGAAGATCTGTTATAGACTAATTACTGATAAAAATTAATTAGGAAAATGGCCAAGGTTTTTTTCCATGGCTTTCTAAGTGTTCAGCAAAATTGGCTTAAGAAGTCATATTCAAGAGTATAAAGATAATGACAAAAATCCGTGGGGACTGATGACATTTTCTAAATCATCAATATAGATATGAGAAAAAAAATCTAGGAACCAATTCTTTGCCACTCTGTAGGACTTAGATCTCTGTCAGACCCTCCAGCTTCCTCTTCTACCTTATTCCCTTTGGATGTCCCCTTTCCTCCTTCCTATTATTCAAAGAAGCCCAGCCCTTTCCCATCCCAGAACCTTTGTGTGTGTGGTATCCTCTGCTTGGGATTGTTTTTTCCACCCTCTTCACATCTTCTTGTCCTGTGGACCTCACCTTTAATCTCACTTCTGCAGATGGCTTCTGTGTCTACTCTATTCAAGCAACCCTCAGGCAACTCCTGCTACTCTGTCATCTCTCCTTGGATATTTTCTTCACATCTTTGACCCCAAAGGTTAATATATTACACGTTTATTTTCAATTCTATCATTATGATTGTGTACTGCTTCTCTCCTTGTCCTAGAGTCAAAGTTCCAATATGCATCCTTATTCCTCCCTCATGATTCAGCACCTAGGGCAGTGCCTGAGCCACAGGCAGTGCTAATAAATATTTGCGGAATGTACAAATAAATGAATAACTAAATAAACTCTATGTTCACTGCCTACTGATGATTCAGAACCAGCAATTTGAATGTACTTACAGGCAAACATGATGACATGTCTGGTAACATTCATAGGATACAATATTTTAAATAAAATAATTTGAATGTCGACTCCATCATTGGAAGACTTATTTCTTCATGTATGTACTTCCTATTTGTTTCTGAACAACACGTAGTAGTTGGAGAGTTATTCATTGTCCAAGTTCCCTTCAAGGGTTGTAACCTTCTTGGTGTCATGGGGAGATTAACAGGGCCTATACTCTGAAATCTAAAGTCCACTTTCCTGGTCAGAAACCTTGTTGGGTTGTCATGGGCTATCAGCAGCATCTTTTTCTGGCGATATATCTTGGGAAATTTTGAGGCTGGAATATCTGAGATTCTCAAGATCCTTGTCCAAGAAAATGCAGAACTATAAAGATCATATTCCATCTTTTGGCATCTTCTCCGGGCAAATCAGAGTTGGAACATGCTTTGTCTCCCCTCAGGGTCTGTAATCTATGGGTTATATCCAGCAGGCATCTAATCAAGGGTCTTGTCACCAATGTTAATGAGTCTCAAGGGATAGCATTCCATGCTACAACTTTGTACATAGTGAGCATCTCTTCTGCACTTTTAGAGTTAGATTACTTTGTACACTTCCCACATTTGTAGCCAATTGATTGCCCCAAAACATTCGGGTCAGATGGCATTTACATTAACAATTAATATTACATATTTTGAGTGAAAATCATAATTACCTATAAGTTCAAATCATTTAAAACTGCAATTTATGTGTGTTTACACACATACCACATATGAACATACACATGCAAATAAATCCAAACAGTGTTAAGAAAAATACTCTTTGCACACCAGTGACAAGTTTAGATTCTTTAAATATGTATTAGTCTAGCTATATGTCTCATTTTAATTTTCAAAATAAGGTTCAAATTTCTCTATAATTTCAATAGAGGCTTTCTAGTTAGTGGTCCGAGAGCAGTCTCTGGAGCTCTGTCTCCTAGGTTTGAATCCCAGGCCTCTGTCTTCTAGATGTATGATCTTGAGCAAGAACTTTATCATCCCTGAGTCTCAGTTTCCTTTTCTTCTGTAAAATGGGAATAACAATAGTCCCTACCTTATATGCTTGTTTTGAGAATTAAATGAGTTACTCTTTTAAAGTCAGTAGCTTATAGCACATGATAAGCTTTACAGATTGATAAGTAAATAAAACATCATGTTTCTCAAACTGGAGACCCCATGGGTATGTGGCAATGTGCCGTGGGGTACTCAGAACCACAAGATGCACTCCAGAATCTTCCTGATGTACTTATTTTAGTCAATGATAAGTTATATAAAATAGTCTTTTATTTTTAAATAAAGACAGATGCATTATGGAGTATATTTCAGGGTGAAATATGAGCTTTCAACTCATTTATTTCCTGTAACTTTTTCCTTAGGCCACACTGCAAGGCACTCCATTTCTGTGCACTGTATCTTTCATGCCTTCTCTACAATAATTTGAATTCCAATCAGACTCTCAGTTTTCTGGCAACATTCCATACTTTCCTATATCTGTAATTTTTGTCATCTCTGCCCATGAGGATCACCTCCTCCCAATGTGGCCACTCATGGAAATTCAGCCCCACTTCAAGAACCACAAAACATTTTATTTTCTATGAGGACTCTCTTGAATCTGGCACTATAGGTAATTTCCCCTGCCATGAATGGCCAGAACACTGTTTGAATATTTCATGATAGATACCACATACTGTATAATAATATCTGGACGTGAATTAACACTCCCTGCTTCCCTTGTTGGGCTGTAAGCAACTTGAGTTCAAATGTTATTCCTACCACTTTACATCTTCCTTTTCCCCAATAAAGCACCTGGCGAGTGCCTTTCACTTTCCTAAATGTTTGTTGAGGTGACTACCCCTCCATCAAGAACAGCCTGCCATAGGGCCATTAGAAATCATTCATCTGCTGTCACAATGACATCAATGGAAAGATAACTACATCATATGGGTTATTGATTACAATTCTATGAAAGTACCAAGAACAAGTGCTCTAATTAATCATCTGGCCACGAACACATAACTTTCAGGTGAGCCCAATCTGCTTCCCCTCAGGGAGCCTGTTAGCTTGGCTCAGCGTCTGCCAAGAGGAATTATTCAATACGGTAAGCAATACCTTTAATGAGGAACCTATTTGAAACAAGTTCTAATTCATATCTCAGCATGAAAAGGAAAACTAAGCAGTCTTCCTTGAATGTAAATTGGCAGGTAATTTCGTATCTAGCCATACCCTTGGAGATTCTACTAGCCTTGTGTTTATTTTGCTGACTTTCTTTGAAGATAGTTGACGTCAGGGTTTATGGTAAACAACATAAAGCATTAACTAATTTTTAAAAAATATTTTATGAGTGGCCACTATATACTAGGCACTGAGGAGGAAAACAAGGAACCAGAAACGATCAAGATGGAGCTTATTCCCAGTCAACAGTGAAATTCAGACAACTAAACAGGTAATTAAATAAAAGGTGATCTATGTTACGATAATGGAAAAACAGTTTGCCAGAGGAGTCCATAGGTACTAAATTCAATAGAATTTGGCTATTGCTTGTAGGCTGTAAGAGAAATCAAGGAGAAACTCTAGCCTTTGTTTTAATCACTTAAGGGACACTAAAAGAAAAGCAAGTTTATCTAGGGTAAGGCAGAGGATGAAGACAGCGACTTTGACGTTGGACAGGTTGAGAATGAGAGGTTGGCAGGATGTCCAAGTAGAAATGCACAGTAAAGGGCTGAACACCAGCTCAGGAATTCAGGAGAGAGATTCCCATAAAGATACAGATTTCTTAGAAAAACATAGCTAATTGTCATTGAAACAACTGGAATGACTGAGATCAAAAAGTGAAGATGCCTTTAAAGCAAGCAGAGTCAAGAACAAGCCCAGGAAGCAGGAGGAACACCCGTAGTGACATCGTGGGGGTCAAGAGAGGCGATGAAAGGAGAAGGGACTGGTTATGCACATTTAACACTACTGAGAACAAGAAAGATGGGCAGTCTAAAGAGGCGTTGGATTTACCAGGAGAAGGCTGTGGTGACTTGAAGAACATAATGTCCTTCATTGAAGAGTGACAGAGATGGTAAGATTAGACTGCTTTTCTCAGAACCTTGACTGTGGAGAAAAAGGCCATGTCACCCCAGAAGGAGATTCTTGCACCAAAAAAGAATTTTAAAATGATATTTGGACTTAAATATATCTCTATACTTATGGAAAATAACTAGTCATAAGGAAAAGGTTGAAAATACAAGGGCAAGAGGGAGCTGTGCATGGAAAAAAGGGAAAGAGAGGATAATATTTAGCACATAACTCAACAGTGCTTAGTGACAAAATTCAGCAGCTCAGAGAAATAAAACACAAAATCGTAAAAGTGGACAAGTTCATTGAACTCAGGTTTCTTATCCTATGAATACATGAGAGTCTTGGGGGATCAGAACTCTGGAGGTCTCATATAAAGTCCTGGGTCTGCCTCTGATCCTCTGAGAGATCTTGGAGAGAGGACTTCACCTCTTTTCCCGCAGTTTCTCCATCTGAAACATCACAGGTTTGACCAGCTGCCCTACAGATTTTCTCTTGATGTGGCTCCTTTGCACATAAACTGTATCTTCAGAAGACTCTGGTCTTCCTCTCCAGTTTCTTTTCTTCCTTTCACCCTTCTGGAGCTCGTCTCTTTTTGAGACGTTGGCTGCAGAGCTGGAAACACCCAAAGGCCTGGAAGGGTGGATACTCTTTTTTCTGCATTTTCTTCCTAAATATGGGTAGAGGCTTCTGACCTATTTAAGGTTTCAAAATATTGGGCCTTTTTTCCCTCAACCTAATTCACTGGGTGAAGAAGTTACTCTCTTTTCAGCCCCCAAATTTCTTTCCTAACTTAAATCACTTCACTCCAACTATGTGAGAAGCGTCTCTGTTCCTCTTTATTTTCTCCTGAGCGTCCTGGTCACAGTTATTTTCAATGCCTAAATCATGATAGCCTGAGACCTCAATGAACCAAGTGATAAAGATTGCTCCCCTCCGATGTTCCCCCACCTGCTATTTCAAAGTATTCTCCATCTACAGAGTGCTCCACACATGCCAATACGAGTCGTCAGGCTGTTCTTATTTTAGGTTCCTCATCATGCCACTGGGTCATTTCTGCTGCTGTGGCTGACCTTCGTGAAATCTTTGCTCTGCTGTGAACATCATTTCATGAGCTTGAGTTAGTCCTGGGGGATGGAGGAGACAAAAGTTAAGGACTAAGCCGAGAGTAACACTTCTGCTGCTGGATGTGGCCACCCTGGAACACCTCGGCAAACCTGACCTCAGATTCAGCTCCAAGCTGTTTCTGGGACTAGTTCTCATGGCAAGGGGGAGCTCGCCATGTGCTCTTATCACTACCACTTGGAATCCTCCAAAGTTCTCCACTCCTTAGAATCCAGCAACAAGATCCCTGATCCTGGAGAATAATTTTTTTTTCTTCTAGTGTAAGTGTCGCCTTCTCAAATCCTCACTTCCTGTCCCAGGATTAACCTCTCCCTCAACTGATCAGTAATAAAACCCCAATACCCTCACAAAATGTGTACTCTGGATTCCAGGGGCCCCAAATACCATCCTAATAATAGGCCAACAGTACATTCCTGAGTCTGACTGACACCTGTCAGTTTTTAATGGTATTTCTGTTTTCAGGTACAACTATTTTCTTCACCTGTTGTCCTGGTCTAGATGAATGATTCTTGACCTGTGCAGGAATATCAGCCATGGATCTTTGAAAGGCAAATGCCCCATTCTGGACATACCCATGCCTTGTACTGAATTTTGTCACCTTGAAATTTATACATCGAAGCCCTAACCCCCAGTGTGACTGTATTTAGAGCTAGAGCTTTTAGGAGGTAATTAAGATTAAAGGAAGTCATAAGGGTGGGGCCCTAATCCAATAGGATTGTTGGCCTTGTAAGAAGAGGAAGAGACCTCTCTCTCTGTCTTACTCTCTTTCTCTTTCTCTCTCTCTCTCTGCCATGTGAGGACACAGTGAGAGCGCAGCCATCTCCAAGTCAGGAAGAGAGTGCTCACCAGAACCCAACCATGCTGGCACCCTGATCTGGGACTTCCAGCTTCCAGAGCTGAACAAATAAATGTCTGTTGTTCATGCCACCCATCTACGGTATTTTGTCATGGCAGTCCAAAGCAACTAACATCCCCACCTAGGATCTCTAGGAGCAGCCTAAGGATAGGTAAAGAATGAGTCCACTCTGCAGCCAGACCGAATGACCACTGGTTTAGCCAGCACCCGGGCCTGTTTCACTAGTAGCCACATGATTCTAATAGGAAGGAAACCACTTCTTCCCTGAACTTCTGCTTTATCTTTAGACTTTCCAATAGCTAGCTGAAGGCTTGGTACCTCCCTCTTACAAACCTCAGTCACTAAACTTGCATTTTCCATCTTATCTGCACATAACTAGTCTCTTCTCATAGTAACGCATAAGTGATTATTGGGCATGACCAGTTTTTCCAGATTAGATATCCAGCTCACCCCTCTCCTAGGTTCCTTCTGTACCAGGAGTTCTTGACCTCTTTAGAGAGTGCACCCTCTTAGAGAAGACCAGGAAAGCCAGCACCTACTTCTCAGGAAAAATATACATACATGCATGCTTACGAATTGCTTATGACTTGGGGTCAGTGAGATTGTAGTTATCCTAAGGCAAAGCTATCAGTCTAAGAATTCATGACCTACAGCCTTGCTATTCAAAGCCTGGTCTTCAGATCAGCCGCAGAAGCTGAGAGCAGTATCTCAGGCTACACTCCAGACCTACAGCATTAGAACCTGCATTTTAACAAGAGCTCCAAGTAAAGTTTGAGAGGCTTTATAAAAAACTTGTCATAGTTACAAGCTTTACTATAACAAAATTAAATTATACACATAGTATGAACATGGTGAATTATTTCAATTTTGCCTTGTCTACTAGATGTGGACAATAATCATTAATTCCCACTCAGAGAGGTTTTTTTTTTTAAAGATTTTTTTTTTTCCTTTTTCTCCCCAAAGGCCCCCGGTACATAGTTGTATATTCTTCGTTGTGGGTCCTTCTAGTTGTGGCATGTGGGATGCTGCCTCATCGTGGTTTGATGAGCAGTGCCATGTCCACGCCCAGGATTCGAACCAATGAAACACTGGGCAGCCTGCAGCGGAGCTCAGGAACTTAACCACTCGGCCATGGGGCCAGCCCCCGACTCAGAGAGTTTTTCCAGAGGAATTGATAAATAAGAAGAAACTATATCACCAATTGTTTACCATGAGGCAATAGAGGTTAGGAGTCTTCATCCATTTACCTTTCCGACTTGGTCTCCCCTGCCCCCATATTTCCATCTTTACATTATGGATAGCCCTACTGAACATCCCTTTCTATTGAAATTCCCTGGTGCTCAAATGAGAGAGGTAACCTTAAAGTTACCAAAATAACTCCTTTTACTCTTCCTTGAATTCCAAACACTAAATCAGACGGGGAAAAAAAATGATGTTCTCTCAAGATATTTTCGTATGTCCTGACAATATGATCCCATTTTATCACTTAAAAACATTACACACAAAATGTAAAACTGTGTTTACTTTATCTACTTGAGATGAAATGACACCTAGAGTTTGACCTTCTGTGAATGTGACCACAGCTGACAAATCCATCTGTTTACAGCACGTGATGAGGGAGACCCTTCCCTGCTCCCTGAGTGTGCAGATATCTCTTGTTCATATTTTAATTAGAGATTTTTATTTTCTGTGCCCTAAGGCTTTTTGTGAAGGGTACATTTTCTGAGAATCATGATAAAAATAACAATACTTCATAGTGCAAATTTATGCAACAGAACACTGGTGTTGGACTTTTCTACTTGGATTTCTGTGTCACTGCCGACAGATGTCAAAGGCAGCTGTCAGGGCTGAAGGTTAGGGAGGAGAGTGGACAACGGGAAGTGAAAAGAAAGCAACATGAGTGTAAGATTTCAGAAATGTTGTCATGACCTGTAATGCCCACCCATTCTCCTTCCTTCTTCGACATATAGATGTTAAAGGGCAGCACAGAAGAGGAGAATCTAGTCTCTTTAGAGTTGGCTACCAACTTTTCATTCCATAGATTTATGTGGGTAAATTCCATGATTTTATGATGTGAATTCCCCTGGGCAAGACGCTATTGTTTGTTGAATCCATCTTCCTTCCCTCTGTTCCATCTTTCCTTCTTCGAAAGGATATTCAGTGAATACTCTCTTCCCCGGACATACCATCCATTCATGTACAAAAGTTTCACTCTTCTACCCACAACGGAAAGAGTCTTCTTCCACTCATATTGAGTGCCGTCCTCTCTAGCTCCACCCCCGAATCCTTCACATGTGTGCACACACACACAAATACATACACACTTTCAAACACTCAAAAACATGTTCAAACGCTGAGTAGAAATGCTTAATGTTTGTGTAAGCTTCAGAATTGAGTGGAAAGCATAGACATAACTGAAAGTGAGTATTATTTTTTGGACAGTAGCCTTAGAGAAAGCAAAGAGGGAAGCAACATAAGGCTTCGGACATGTTTTGGTTTAAAATAGTGTTTCTGACCTAAAGACACACTGAGTCACTCTTTGCCTTTGATTCCTGGTGTAAATCTTCACTTATGACAGAGCTGTGGTCCTAACTAGTGGATTTTCCACATACCCTCAAAACTGTGTAACTATAAGCAGGTTTCTTTAGCATTCAGCTGGTGTATCTTAGGCATGAAATTTGAAGATATAGCCCTGCCCTGAAATATCTATTAAAAGAATGCGATGTTTTCAAAGGTACTGTTGGGTTGTATTGGTGAGGGTGATTGATGCTGGATATTAAAACAGATGTGCTCCAAATCTTGGGGGATGAACACGATCCACACTGATTTCTTTCTTACATGCACATCCGGTAACACTTGGGAGGCTTTCTCTCAGGACTACACTCATCAGCCCAGGATCCTTCCTCTACTGATACCCCATCTTCAGCATGAGCCTGCCATGGTTGACGCCCAAAGGGAGAGGAGACCGCGGAGAGCCACGTGGGTGGCTTCATGGCCAGGCCAAGGAGTGGTCTACATCACTACCACCCTTGTCCCATTGGTGGGACTCAGGACTTGGCCCCAACCAAACTGCAAGGGAAGCTGAAAAACAGTATTCTTGTGTATTAAAGAAGAGAAAAAGGGAGCAGCCTTTCCCTTTCAGCATGCACGCACTCCCTCTGCCAGAGGTCTCTCCTCTTTGGCTCTCTGCACCGCAACTCTTTGTCAAGTGGTGTAGAGCGACTCTCCTTAACTTGACAGCATTCCTCAACTTGACATTACAGAGAACTATCTGCAGATTTCATGAAAAACAAAGACACGATGATCCCCCAACACATGTGCTATAGCTTCACATTTTCCTTGCTACCATGTACAGGATTCTGCTTTGCTAAAGCAAAAGTACATTGTGTGAGTGTGTGTGTGCATGTGTGCATCTGAATGTGTGTGTGTTAGAGGGCAGTCCTTCTCTGAAGAAGGTTGGGTAAGAATCTTTAAAAACACATCTCTCTTGATAATCCCTAGAAGACCCAAACAGCAAATTTTCCATTTCATTTTTGTTTGAATCTTCATTTTGACTGCAATCTATTCACACCACCCACTCATGCCCACACTCTCCCTGCCCTCCTCCCCACAAACACGTGTGTCCTCACTCAGCCAATGGCCCTGCTTTAAGCTAAAATTAAACTGAGTTAACACAATTTACTGCTAAAAAAATGAATCAGTAAAAAAAATGAGTATAGATTTGACCTAGAATACATGGGAATTCAGTTTATGATAAAGGAGTCTTTTAAAATCAATTTTAAAAGAGGAATTCTTTAATAAGTGTTGTTAATGCAGTTAGTTATGTGTTCAAGTAACAGAAAAGCATAACCTCCTCTCACTCTACCGCAGTAAATTTTGGATAAAAGTGTAAACAGTTAAAAAATTGCCATTACAAAAATTCTAGAAAAAAATCACAGATAAAATTATTTATATTATTAAAGTAATAAAGGCTTTTAAAGGTAGCACACACAATCCATAAGCCATATTAGTAAATTTGACATCACAAAAATTTAAAACTTTTGTAGTATAAATATAGAGAGAAGTGTTTGCTAACCATTCACTATTCTTTTCTGTGAATTAGTATTGCATAATTTTAAAAATCACATGCTAAAAAAAGCAAAAGATAAACTGTGAATATTTTTGGATACACAGGTTTAATTTTCTTAACTTACAAAAAGCGTATATAAATCAATAAGGCAAAGATAATTAAAGGCTGATGAGAAGATGCCAAAAGGCATTAAAAGGCACTTACAGAAAAGGAGCTGGCCAATAACCATCAATAACTGATAACCATCGAAAAATTCTTCGCTTCATTCAAAATTAAAGAAATGCAAGGCAAAAATAATAATGATGTGCCATTCTTTTTAAAGCAACCAGATAGTCAAAAGGGGAAGGATATCGACGACTCCTGGTGCTGATGTGAGTTTGAGAAAATAGACACCCTCGGGATGTGCAGGTGGAATTTTGTAGTTGTACAAAATTTCTGGAGTTCAATTTGCAAATATAAATCAAAATATTAAATATATTTAACCTTTGTTCTAGAAATCTGCTAGACTTTCCTCCTACATAGATCTTGTTTTTAAAAATTTCGCAAAGGTATATATGTACAGGGATGTCCCTGTGGCATTGTTTATAACACCAAAAATCACATGGAACTGAAGAATCCATCGATAGAAGACATGGTAATGTATTATGAGAAATGCGGATGTCAGAATACTCAGCATGGAGAATGGGGGAGCTTCACCTGTACTGACAGGAAAAGACTAACAAATATATGAAGTGAAAACAGCCAGTGAAAGAAAACAAAATGTCTGCTTTTGTCTTTGTTTTCTGGGAAAAAATCTCAAGAAACTGCTAATGGTGGTTATATTAAGAGGAACTTGTGAGACGAGAGTGACGTATACTTTTTATTTCAAACTTTTTCCATGTTCTGTAATTTCCAACACTGTTTGAATATTTCTTACTTATTTAAACTATAATTATGAAAAACAGTTATAGTTGTGGTTGTCTGGATGAGATTGGGAGTTGATATTTTTATTAGGATAAATCCTCACCTGACTGAGGCATGTTAAAAGAGAGAAACTTAGCAACCTACCCAAACTCTTTCCCATCGGATTTTATAGCAAATCCGTTAAAACACTGTGTACTATATATCACTTAATCACTGGCACAAGCTCTAATTTATAACAGCACATAACCTCTGTGGTAATTTGCAAAACTGACCACAAATCACCCCCCCCCCCCCGCTATCCACACCCCCTGCAATGCAACATTGCAACTGTTCCCGTAAGGGGAGGAGGCCAGTTCTCAATCCCCTGAAGCCGGGCTGGCCCTAGAGTGGCACGGCCTCCGCACCACACAGAATGCAACTTTATGGCCGTTCTAAGCCTGGGCTTCCGCAGCCTCTGCCGCTTCGATCCTCACTCTTGATGCTGCCACACGAACAGGCCTGGAGTGGTGTAATTTTCATTCAATAACTCATCTTCTACATAAAGGTAGTATTTAAAGAGCTGGTGGGAATCCAAAGATGAAACGCCTGCCCAGGAGGGTCTTTCAATTTATGGTGGAAGAAATAATCATGAAAACTCTAGCCATGTTTTGAATTTGAGTCAAGCCGCTCCTCCTTGGGACAACATTCCTTGATCCTTCACATGTTTACTCTCTGGGCCTGTTATGGGCTGAATTGTGTCCCCTCAAAGTTCACGTGTTGACGTCCTAACCCTCATGCCTCGGAATGCAACTGTTTTTAGAGATAGGGTCTTTATGAGGTAATTAAGTTAAAATGAGGTCATTAGGGTAGTTCCTAATCCAATAGGACTGGTCTCCTTATAAGAAGGGACAATTTGGACACGTACACACACAGAGGAAGGCCATGAGAAGGTACAGGGAGAAGACGGACGTCTATACCCAAGGAGAGAGGCCTCAGAAGAGACCAACCCTGCTGCCACCTTGATCTTGAACTTCTAGCCTCCAGTGCTGCGAGAAAATAGATTTTTCTCGTTTAAGCCGCCCAGCCTGTGGTCCTTTGCTATGGCGGCCACAGGAAACTAATGCAAGAATACTTGTGTGTGCTTCTGACTCAGCCTTTTTCTCATTGTGTTATAAGCAGGCATAGATTCTCAAATCTCCACTGCTAGATAGGGAGACTTTAAGGGGAGAGACTTTACCCCATTCATTTTTGTTCCTGTAGGACAGAGCAGACTCCTTGGCTCTAAAACAGGAGTCTCCACTTGGACTTCAGCAGCTCCTCTGTTCTGCGCCAACATTCAGGCAATCATTTTGCACAAAACTACTATGGTGTTCCTTGTAGTTCTCAGTCCTACCTGGTGTCTAGTGTCTGTTATTTGGGCACCTACAACTCTGTAACCCCCTTTCATGCATAGGTCAGAGGTCAATGCCTGGTGAGCCACTCAACAATGGTTGATGACAGACGATGGGAGAACAGAAGCCTGAGAGAGCAACTCAATAAAGATTTTCAAAGCATAAAAGGTGGCTGAGGCAAGGTTCTCTCTTTCCTTCACAACTAGGCTAAGAAATTACTTGAGTATGTCATAGGCTTAGTTCAGATAACTGGGAAATAATACAGACTAGGAAGCGCCTTGTCTGGTTATGCAACAACCTGGGATGATTCCAATGAACATGCAACTTAGACATAACGCAGAGCCTAATGCATGTCCTGACAATCAGGGTAAAACTCTGGAACCACTCATACCTCCCACTGTGGCTGACCTTGCTCATCATTGGTCCATGTCTGTCTGCCGGTCAAGCATAGAAGGGGACAATGGCAACTTTCAATGCCACCATCATGCCTCAGCTGCCTATCAGAGGGATGACCCTCTGTGTCAAAGCAAGAGGAGGGCAAGAGTCCCAATTGGCTGTATGAGATGTAAAGTATGGTTTCTATTCTTTAACTCATGGATATGTTCTGAAAAAACAAAAATACGCATATTGGAAATATGAAGCCACAAACAGTTACATATCTGAGTAAAAGTCTTCCAAGATTTGGTGAGGACAGGAATACATAAGACTGAGTGAACATGTGACCTTTTTGGACTGAGGTAGTTGGCAGGAAGAGAACTTTCAAGACCATTTAACCAGGCAGCTCTAGACCCTACAAAATTTTTTGGAACTCATGGGCTGCTCTTATTCCATGTACGATCAGTATGAGTCAGCCTGCGGTTCTTTATTCTTCTCGTTGGCATTCCCTTCTCATGTTGACTGTTGTTTTTCCTCTATCACTTGCAGTAAACATATTCCAAGTTTCCATACATATTCATTCCACGCCCACCGTACCTGTCTTCTCTGGGAGTCACCTGTCATCTCTCAGGTATTCTTATTGTAGCTTTCTGTTTTCATAACCCAGCATAAGGTGTTTTATATGCAACGTAGTGCATTGTAATTCAACAGTGAAACAACAGGAGAGATGGAAACTAAGCTCTGTATACCTATTTTAGAACAGGAAAAATTGATTACACCCTTGGGAACTCAGAATTATCACTGACTGTACTCTGCTATTCATGAACGTATTGCAGATTGGGGAGCTGAAGGCAAACAGTGGGAAATTAACATAAATCGAGGTTTCTTACACTGTCTATAGTTTGAAAGTAGCACTCTTCGGAGGGGAAAGTCATAAAGCACTATTACTAGATGTTCTTTTTGGCAGACTTGAATTATTTTCCTAACTGCTTTTTGTCTTTTTACTGATATCCAACAGAGACAGTTGCTAATTTATTCTTCCCTGCTCTGTTATCCAGTGGAGGACACACCACTGGCGTTCGGAATTCTTCCTATGTGTCTGCAATTCCCCACAGGCTTGAATTGTCAAACAATTACAGAATGCCATCAGCAATTCTAGCAAAAGGACCAAAGGTTTAGAAGTATAAGTGGACAAAAACATGCTATGTGGATAAGAAAAGCCAAAGATTGTGACAACGTTAACTTCAACAAAAAAACCCAGAAATTGAAGAAAAATGAAAAACAGAATATGGTGGCTGTACCCGGGGCTAAACATTCACAGTCTTCAAACATCGTGACTACTTGTCTAGACTTAGGAAACATTAAGGATTTAAAGTATGTCTTCTCTCGGAATTTACTTTCCATCAGGAAACATTGGTCTTTTAACCAACTGACCACAAATATTGCTTCTATTGGAAATAGCAAGGGAAATGAGGACAGTCTTCACAGAACATCACCAGTAAGAAAACACTAATTCTGCACAGAAAACAAAAAGATCATCTTATTTGGTCATGACTTTTCTCCCAGTATAGCAGTAAAACTAGGTTTAAAATAGATGTAAGACTATCAACAAATTCCCCTATTTGCTGGTGAAAAAGCCACATGGGGGTTCCCAAATTTAGAACTGTTTCTAATCTTACCTAAACTTTGGCTCTATGCCAGTGTATTTCCAAACTCACAGATTTCTGCCAGCCCTTCTGAAATATTATTTTTCAGAGATTTTGGCCTTTTGGACTTAACTGGATGATTTAAGCACAGCCAAACTACCAGGGAAGTGATGAGGGATGCTGTCGCTGATGACTTTTCCTTTTTGGATTTAAGTTTTACTGAGCTTCCAAAGAGTGTGGAAAAACTATCTGAATTGATTCATACAAAAATTTTTGAAGAGAAAAATTTCTTGTAGGACTGTGGCTCTGATCTGGAGTATATAAACGAATGCCTCTCTAGAACTTGAGGACGGTTTATTAAGTAAATTAAATACGTCTTCCAAAGTATCATTTCAACTATTAAGCTATTTGGCCAACTTTTTCATTCTTAATAGTATAATCATCAATATATCTTTTTCCACAAGTGCTCAAAATTCAATTTAAGGTGATCTTAATTAGTGAGGATTTACTCCATATCTTTGCTTCCGATCTTAAAAATGAAATGATTTATTAAAAATAGATAGTTGGAAGCCAAATGTGCTTTAGAAAACTGAGCAAACATCATGTCCATTCTTTTTAGTTTTAAAAGGATGAGGATCAGCAAGGATATAAAATTTTAAATCAAAGGCTCACTCGAGACCACAGACGTAAGCAAAATATTTTTAAAGGGGATTATTAAGAGATGAATCACTTTTATGAGGGCATATCAGGTTGTACCACATGCAGAGGCAATTCAACAAGACTCTCTATGAGTTGTCAATCACCCCATTATGGCATTCGACCTTCCTGCTTCATGACCTTCACAGCCACGGTCAGCCTGACGAGAAAATTGACACACCTGAACACGTATTATCGCAGTCTCAGTTCATTCTAATTAGAAGACACCGCGCCATAATTTAGAAGCAGAGCTTCTAAGGAAGCTTAACCAGGAAGGAAGTTTCTAAAGGAAGTTTAACCAGGACATTATTTTCCATTTGTTTAATCTGAAAAGGGGTGTTAAAAATGTAAATCACCTAACTACCCAGAATATTCCAGGCTCATCCAAATATCTAACTTCTTTTCTCAGAGAATAAATACTCTATAATATGCATTTTATACATTAAGCAAAATAATGTGATATGCACTGATACCAGTATGGGGTGATATTTTTCCATTTTTATTACACAATTGCTACTAGAACAATAATACAAATAAAATGACTTTACGTCACTTGTATTAGTGTGATTCACTAACTCCCTGTCACCATTTGGAATTTTTGACATCAATTAAAATAGTTGGTCACGCTTAACAGTTATTGACGGAGGTAGCCTTCAAATATATTTCAAGTACTAGGTTTATAAGCATTTAAAAAGCAGTTGGACCTTCCGCTTGCAAAGATGGAGAGGAGCTTATGGAAGATCAATATTCCAGACAAGAATTACTAAAGTCCTGATAAAATTAAAAGTACCCTACAGAGAAATGTTTTCCTTCTTTGAGTATCTTAAAGGAATGATCAAAATCTGATGAAAAAAGAGCAACTGAAGTCTGAAGCAAGTGATTTCCCTGCAGTAAGATCCTATGAGTCTAGAATTCCACGACTATCTGTAAGGTTCTGCTTCAGAGAGACCATCTGGATTCTTGGCTAAACATGCAAGTAGAATCAGCACACCTGGGCTTCTGAGTGACATTTCAGTTCCTTGAATGTCAACCCTCCTACAGTCTAAACTGGGGAAGATAAAATCGGCTGCTCTTTTACTTTCTAACACCTCATTTATAGAAAGACTCTGAACTCTTAAGAAAAGATCAACTCCTGTAGGCTAGACATTTAAGAAAGTCTCATTATCATGCAAAGTACTAACTTTTAGGTTATGCAAAGAATTTCCCCAAAAATAATTCAAATAAATAAAAAACAAAAATTGCCTATCAAAGTACTTTATGAACCAAATAAGTTTTCCAGATTTATCCATTCTGCATTTATACTGATGCAAATAAACTCAGTGAGTTCTAATAAGTAATTATTATAAGAATTATTTCCTTTCCTATTGCCCAACCCTGGCCATGGTGTGCTCAGCAGTAAAACCAACACCTAATTCATAGATTTCCTGTTGGACCATTTTATAATTAGCAAATTATAAGCCCAGAAAATTACTGTCAAAAATATCAAATATCAGACAAAGAGGTTGTCTGACCACAAGGCTGACTACAAATTTTTTCTCTTTCTAAGGAAAAAATTTCTCCTTGTAAATTGATCTTTCGAAAATTACTGAAATAAAAAAATAAAATTACACATTCCTTTTCTAAATAGATCTATGACTAAGTTAGCTAAACATAGAATCCTTTGAAAAAACAAAGATTTTACAAATGTTAAAATTAGCCTATGTATTTTAAGAGTACTTGGTTCATTGTTTGACCAAAGTTATCATGGCATTTGTTCTTTTTAAGTGTCCAAGGAAGAGCTGAGAATGTAGATTAACGGTAGAGCATTTCACACCAGTGGTAAACCTCACCTGATACAGAAATGGAACCTGTGGAGAAGGGCCGGCCTGGCTAACTGCAGGCGACAAGAAAAGAGGCAGTGATTCCCCTCAATTCTCCTTCCTTCTCCTTTGGCCTTTCTTTTGTAAGTTTAACTACATTACTCTGGGCAACCAAAGTTCTCTTATGTTGCCTAACTCCCATCCTTTCAATCAACGTGATGCCTACTGATCCAGACTAGAAGTGTCAAAATAGGATCTGGCTCTTTTGACCCATTAAAAATAAAACAAGATAAAACTCTTAAATGTCCTGTGATCCAGTCTTTCTGAGTAACATTTAACTACAGAAGCAAATTTCAATAAATAACCAAACTATATTATGTTAAACCAGTTCTATCCAAAGGATCGCACCTTCTCAACATTACTTGATGTCACTCATCCCAAATACCTCAGGGCCAGACCTCATCCTCTCGACTCTTTCTCTTTAACCACACGGAAAATTCCCAGACCATTATCAGGCTCCATGACTTGCTGCTATTCCTTCTCAATCACCTCTCCGACTTTCTGGCTCAGTCCAAAATTTAGTGAAGACTTTAATGTTTAGTTCCTAATCATTTTTTTCTCTCTAGGTCCTATCATCTTCCTGAGTAATTTCAATGCCATTTGGGAAGTCCATCCAATATGCTTGCCTCAAAGTTTTTCCACTTTTTTGGCCTCAATGATCTTCTTTCCATTTTACCAACAGTGGTTGGTTCTCATAGTCACATCCTGGATCTTGTCATTACTTGGAAATTCTTCACACCTGAAAGTAGGAACTTCAAGATATCATAAACCTAACCTCTTCCTCTTGTCCTCTCCTTCTCCCACTGCATTTGTTTTTTAATCTTAGACAGCTAATCATTTAACTCCTCTTGCCTTTACTTTCTTTCTTATCTAACCTGAACTTCACATTGTCAGTACCCTCAGCTGATTCTTTTACGTCTTTTTGCTGAATTTGCCTAACAAATGCTGCAGCTGGACTATTCCTTGTCTTCTACTCATGGGGCTGATCCCTGTTGTAAGGAATGGCTGAGTCCTATGTCCTGGTGCCTGTACAGATTCACTCCACCTCCAATGCTGTGTGTCAGATCAGTCCTTCTACTTCCTAGGGACAGCTCCCTTCCCCATTTCCTTTGCTGATTCATAACTCGAAGCTTGAATTTTCTCCAAATTAATCAATTCATGTATCTATTCACTCATCTAATAGCTTATCTGTTTTTCAATCTTTTCTCCCATTTCCTAGCCATTTATTCAAAGTGTTTATTAAGTGCCTATAATGTGCTAAATAGTGTATTACACAATGGGGTAAAAAAAACACACAACAGAGAGTGCTTATTCTTAGGAAGCTCATGGTGTAACAAAAGAGAAACATAAACAATCGCAACCTCATGTTTCATGGACTTTTTATTATGCTAACGGAAGAAAGAACAACAGAATGTAAAGGATCCCTATCTCTCTGCACATTAGGATTATGGCTGATTTTTAGCTTATACTTTGTACTTATTTATATTTATTATAAAACTTAGTGAATATGTATTACTCTTAAAATAAGAAAAGTGGTATGTATCAGTCAGGGTTCTCCAAAGAAACCAAACCAATAGGATAGATAGATAGCTTTTAAGGAATTGACCCTTGCAACTGTGGAGACTGGCATGTCCAAACTTTGCAGGGCAGGCCGGGGTGCCTGGAACTCAGGCAGGATTTCTGTTAGTCTTGAGGTGGAATTCCTTCTGCTCCAGGAAAGCTCAGTTTTTGCTCTTAAGGCCTTCAACTGATTGGATGAGGCCCTCTCATGTTATTGAGAGTCATCTCCTTTACTTAAAGTCAACTGATTGTAGATGCTAATTACATCAACAAAATACCTTCACAGCTACATCTAGACAAGTGTTTGACCAAACAATTGGGTGCCGTAGCCTAGCCAAGTTGACACATAAAATTTAACTATCCCAAGATGTTATGGACTGAATCGTGTCCCTCCAAAATTCATATATTGAAGTCTTAATCCCAATATAACTGTATTGACAGATAGGGCCTATAAGGAGATAATAAAATTTAAATGAGATTGTAAAGGTGGGACCTTAATCCAGTAGGACTAGTGTCCATATAAAGAGAGGAAGATATATCAGAGATCTCTCTCCATGTGCATACTGAGAAGAAGCCAAGTGAGGATACAGTAAGAGTCTGCATGCACACTGAGAAGAAGCCACTTGAGGACACAGTAAGAGTCTGCCATTTGCAAACAAGTAAGCAGGCTCTCAGCAAGAACCATCCTTGAGATACCTTGATCTTATACTTCCGGCCTCCAGAAGTGTGAGAGAATAAATTTCTGTTGTTTAAACCACCCAGTCTGTGGTATTATGTTATGTCAGCCCTAGCAGACTAATCCACAGGGTATTATTAGAAAAAGAGAGCGAGAGAGAAAGCAACCTATTAAAGACAATGATTGGAAAAATACTAATTTTCAAACCTGGCTTTGTATCTGATTACTTGGGAAACTTTTGAAAGTATAGTTCCCAAGTGCATTCAGTACTTTGGGGATGAGGAACAGCTGCAGGGTTCAGGACAATGTGCCCACGCACCCAGCCGTTTACGGCAATGGTCTGCAAAGCAGATACACAGCAAAAAAGGATTTGTGAGATGGGACACTGGAATAAAAAAGAAACCTTCTAATTTATATGTATATATTTGTATCTAAAAAAGAAAGAATATTGGCCTGAATGATATTTAATATGTGGATTGACACTTTGCTCCCTTTCAGCCCAATATCAGGCAGTCACATATGACATGGGCATAGACCCAGGGCATTGTGCAAATGGAATGATGTCCCCACCTTGAGGAGTTAACAGGTTACCCTCACTCCTTCGCTCACCCTCAACAAATGCTGTCGTTGGTGTCATATGTGTGGCCAATTTACGTATGTCAGTAAATAGGTTTATGGGTATAATCAAGTCTCAACTAAGTAAACCTTCACAAAATGGACAGCTGGCTTTAAAAGATTCCATGAGAAAGCAGGTATTGAAGACAAAGCTTACAGTGCAGACAAGATGACCAAGAGGGAAAAGGCCAGGTTTCCAAGGAGTCGTCTTTAGCCTTCAGAAGAGGCAAAGGATGCTAGTCTAATCAGGTTTGACAAGAGTCAGTCCAAAACACTAGAAATCATGAGAAGACTTTTGGCAGTAGTACAGATTGATATCCACCCACACGACTGTGCACTGAGAAATTAGCAAAAGATAGTTTGAAGCTGTGGTGATTTACAAGAAATTTTAAAATTATATCCACTTTATCTTTAATATCAGATTTTTCATTTCTCTTTTGGGATATATTTCATGATACATTGGCACATTAGTGCACATATAGTCTACCAGATCCTGCTGAGAACTAGAATAGACCATAGGGTTTGAGAAAGTGAAAGTTGTCAGGGACCTTGATAATGACGATTTCAGTGGAATTTTTGGGCCAAAGTCTTGCTCGAAGTACACTCAAATGAGAATGGGAGGTGAGAAGGTGGCAGAAAGAGACGACTCTTCTTAGGAAATTTGCTCAGAAGGGTCACAGTGAAATGTAGTAGTAGCTGGAGGGATAATTATGACAGGGGAAAGGTGTTTTATAGGGAGAAAATGCACCATTTTCATATGCTGATGCAAATGAACTTGTACAAATTAAAATTTCGTTATATAAGGTGTAAAGGGAGTAATTTCAGCAGCAAAACTCCAGAAGAAAGGAGAAAGAGAGGAGTACACAGGGGAGAGTGGACTTTGCCAGGACAAGGAGAATGCATTCTTGGTCACTGGAGAGACGGCAGAATTTATGGGTATAGACTCAGGCCACTGGCAGATTTGGTGGCAAGAGGATGATGAAGCTCTCCTCTAATTGCTTCTGCACAAAATCAGGAGCAAGGCTGTCAGGGAGGAAAATCTACGCATACCAAGATCTGCAGAAGTTCTTCAACTAGTGACCATAGGAGGCTTCATGCAGACGGTGCTCCACATTATGAAACAAGTGGTTTACCCTAATTATCTTTACTATCATGAAACACAGCAAACTATAAATAATAGTGCATGGACTTCCGATTTCTCTTTATCATGGAAATACAGTAAAACTCTAGTCCTCTCATTCATGGCCCATTCCACACTGATCTTTATCATATCTGCTCCTGATTCCGCTGATCCACTTTGCATCTTGCACAGTTCTTGTTCCACTCTGGTCTGCTCAATCTCCTATCCAGACTTTCATTGCCATCTTCAGAAAAATCCTGTCTTGCTCAAAGTTCACTTAACACAGATTCAGCCCCAACCCTACTGCTTCATGAATTGTGTTTGTTCCCAAAACCACTGTGGGATGCCTGTCCTGGATGAATTCTCTTTCCCTTGGCACAAAGCTTCAGTACCCTTTGGTTTTCAGCTGTGTGTCCTCCATCAGTTGCCTACTTCCTCTGGCCAAGAGAAGGAAAAGACCTTTAAGATTGGGTGTGATTTGAAAAACAAACGTTTCATTATGCAATAACCTAAATATCAAGGTTCTTCCTACTTTCTGCTGTGGAAAGCCCTCTGACTGCAGATCCAACAGTTGACCGTTTTGCAGCTTGGCTCCCAGTATCTTGTTGGCTTGGGCCAATAGAAGCAGTTCAAGGTGATATGGACAGGGGAAGGACTTCATGAAACTGAACTTAACCACTCTGAGTTAAGACACAGGGGCAAAGTCTGTTGAAGGTGTGGGGACCTGGAATTGGCCACCCCAAGGTATGTCTCTTTGGCATCAGGATTATTTGAGGCTGGTTGCTTTTGATAAACTGGGACAGGGAAGGAGGCTCTGAGGAATGGAACTTGCCCTTTGTTAGGACTCGTTTACATTTGTAAGGTAAATCTCTATCTGTAAAAGGTGCCTCCCTCTCTGTACCAGGAAGAAGAAAGGAGATGACCTTCTCTCTAAAAACTCTTAATCAATACCAAAGGCAAGGACTTAAAATCTGCATTTTATTGTGCTAGTCTGGTAACCTCCTGTAACTGACTTCCCTCCCCCTCCCAACGTTGGCATTCCTTAAGGATTAAGCATCTTTCCTTAGGCTAGGAACCGATTGCTGCGCTCACCTGTGACCGCCCAGCTCCAGACATAGACTTGCCTCCTGCTACGCCCACCGAGATAGCAGACCATTACCTGCTGTGTCCATCAAGCGCTGTGCCAACAGGGCAATCTTGTGACTATTGTGGGAGGGACGTTTCAGTCACATGTGAAACACCCCGTTTTGGGGTATATAACCACTATGTGCACCCCACTTCTTCGGTGCCCTTTCTTCCTTTGGGAAGAAAGGCCCCGGGCCATGGTTCCTCATAAAGCTTTGTTTAATTTTCTCTTGCTATTCTGTCTCATGTGAATTTAATTCGTTCTCCGGCCAGACGAACCCACATTTGGGGAGAGGAAATGTCCTCCTCCCCTACAAAGGCTTAAAGCCTTCCTGGCCTGCTTCTTTTTCACTTGCTGGACAAAAAACACCCCACTTTTTCTCATTTGAGCCCCTCCCATGACTATTCTCTATGAATATTTCACTTTCTGCACGAACACATGGAATCCTGATGGTTAAAGCACATAACAAGAAGCACTCCGAGCTGAACCTTCATTTTGAACAGTGCTCTCTGGCAGCGTTAGAGCTATTAATTGTGGCAGAAAATAAAAACAAGTTATGTAACCTACCTGCTACACATTCTTCTTATTATTATCACCACCTGAATAACACGGCCAGAATGTGAGCTGAATTTCTGAAGAGTCTTTTCTGATTCAGGGAAAGGGCACAGCAAATTTAGGGAAAAGGAACATGACAAAGCAGTCCCACAGAAACTCACAAAGAGGAATATGCAACTGAAGGTTGCATTTGATGGACTGCATTTTGCTAAAAACAAGTCTTGGCTTGGGGGTAAGTGATGTGGCACAGGACAGCACGGCATCATGGGACTATCAGTCGAAGGGATGACGGAGGGCATGTCCTCCGTCTGCAGTGGGTTTGCTGGCTTTCAGACCAAGCTCATCATATGTTTGTTTTGCCTTTTTGCCTCCCCACTTCCAGTTTTCTTTCCAAGGAACTCTATTTGGGCAGACTAAAATCACTGACCTGTCATGTCTTTTTTTCATGCACCAAAGAGACAGTTGGTTTCAGGTGACGAGGGAAGTTATTAAAAAGCTATAAATACACTTAAGTCCTTTTCTGGTTACTAATTTTCTTCTTCACACAAGTTTTAAGGACGGAATCTGTAGCATGATTGTTAATAGAATGTCCCTCATTCTCTAATCCACAGGAATTGCTAGTGAAATGCAGAAGCAACTTACAGAAACCTGAAACTTGCACAAGGGAGGGGAGCAGGTGGTCCAAGGTGACTCCCCTGCATGAAAAGAGCAATGAATTCCAAAGAATGAAATATTTCAATCCCCCATGAAGGAAAAGAAGTTCTGACATTAGTCATGCAAACACTGTTAATGACTTCATTTCACATGCAAACCGGTGAGGCCTAACATGCCTAAAAATGGAAGCTAACATCAAATTCCATAGGCATCTATTTCATTGGTACCTATAAAGAATAAAGGACTTCAAACAATAATAAAAAGAATACATTAGTCATCTTACCACAACATTTGTTCATTATAGGTAAGAAAAATCTAGGCAAGCTCAATTTTGCAGGCTTTTCTTTCTTGTGGAAAAGAATTCTATTTGATTAATTCTATTAAAATGTTACTTCAATTTATAGATGTAGACCAAACTGCAAGATTCATGTTAACTTTATTGATCTTGAACTTCATCTAATCTTGCCATGCTTTTATATTTAGTCACATACCAAAGAGATGTATGCTTTAAGGTATGAGTAAAATTTAGAAGCTGGCAACACTAAATGTTCACCACTATTCCCATTAACATTTTTCTAGCTGTATTTTAGGTAAACTGAAATATTTACTGGTTGTTTTATTATTTGGTATACTTGATTCATTTGTTGCTGCCCATACCTGCCAGTAAACACTGGCTTGTCCAATGTATTTCATTTCCTGAGGACAAGCACAGATATATAAATTTTCATTCAGAGTCCAAGGATTTAAAATCTCTCCCATGGTCCCTTGGCAAACAGAAATTCAGAATCGTGCATACTGACAGAAGGCAGAGTAGAAATGAAAAGGGACCGAAATGATCTGGAGGAACATAAAGGAATGCTTATTCTGAGTGTAGAGGATGTGACCGCAGTGTGCTGGAGAGCTCTGGGAAGAAGTCCAAGCTGAAGAGCAGTTGATTTGAGCCTTGACAGATGGACTGGCCTTGCAGAGGTGGGGAGGGGGATTTGGAGGGGGAAATTCCTATTTAGTAGGATAAAGAGGATTAGCAAAGTTGGAAGTTTAAGAAAACAGAAGAATTTCATGGGGTGGTTGACAAGAGGTGAGGCTCATGGAAGGGAAAGAAGAGAGAGAGTCTGGTCCTGGATTACAAGAAGCCTTGAACCCCAAGCTAAACCAATTTGACATTTATCCTCTGTAAAATAGGGGAACATTAAACATTTTAGAGTTGAATAATGATATAATGAAGCGTCATTTCATGAGGGTTATGTTAGTGCATGTCATGAGGGGCAAGAAATGATAAGGGGAAAGCTGTTGCACAGGCACAAGTGAGAAGTGATAATACCCTGCACTGAAATAACGTGGAAAGGAATAAAAAGGTGGAAGAAGGTAATAAGACTTGATAGGATACACAGAGTGAGCTGGAAGAGTCAAAAATAACAAAGTTTAACCTGAAAGGATTTAGAGAATGCTAACAACGAGGGCATTAGAAAAATTGAGATGAGAAGTGCCTTTGAAAAGAACATGCACCCAAACTCAGATGTGCTAAAGTTAACAGTAGGATATAACAGCATAAGTGCACATGCCCATGATGAAGGTAGAGATGTGGGACAAGAGCTGGGAGTAGACGTCGGGGCTGGAAATTGATTTGGGAGTCACTGGTGTAGTGTTGAGTACTCAGAGGTAAGGATTGTGGGGAGAGAAAACAAGGTGATGAAATCTGAATCTTAGGGGAGGGCAGTAAGAGAAGCGGTAGAAACAGTACCGGAGAGTTAAGAGGAGAAGGAGGAACTAGAATCATAAAATACAAAAGAGTAGTCAGTGTTAAAGAAAGAATGCTTAGCAATGTTGAAGACTGTTGAGGGATCCAAAAGGAGGCTTATGTAAAGACCATTGGATTTGCTGATTGTTGGGTATTGATCCTCATTTAAGCACGCAGTTTCAGTACAGCGAGCGAGATGAGGGCAAGGTTGCAGAGGAAACGTGTAGAAAATAGAAGATATAATTGTTCTACTAGGTAGACAGCAAAGGAAAGCATCACTTGAAATGCAAGCAGAGGGAATAGAAGGCCTCAGGAAACAATTAAAGATGAAGAGAAATGAGCTGTTGGTGGTGAACAGACTAGAGAGTTAGATATTAATAGAATTGTTGGTTAATGGAAGGAATCGTCTAACTATTTACCTCTGATATTTGTCAGAATGCATTCTATCTATAGCCCCAGATGTCTGCCATATACAGCCGGAAATACTTGCAGAATGAGTCCTCTGGAGCCAAGATTCAAGTCAAAGAAAGAGTTGCAGTCTACGTAACTTACCACCTTGCAGAAGCTAAGCTGTGGAGAGGAGAGAGAGGGAGGGAAACGAGGGAGACAGTGAAAGAATGAGCCTTGGAGGAGCATTGATCTGGAAGATAAATGTAGTTATCAGCTGCAGGAAGGAACTAATAGAGAGGAAGACTTTTAAGACATCCAAAAAGTACTGAAGGAAAAGCATTTGTTCAGATCCCAATGATTTCACAATTTGGGTTAATCTACATTTTATGTCTAAGTCCTATCTTAATGGTATTCGTTAATTTTGTAAAAGAATGTAGAGGATTCATGAAAATATATGAGAAAATAGACTATTTCTAAGGATGTTTACATTATCAGTCATTTAAAAATAATTGGTATGCTATTATCAGTGACTTTTTTATTTTGTGGAATCTAGATCAGGCACCTAAACCTGCTAAATAAATGGTTATTGAATGGATGAATGGACAGATGGATAGACCCTGGAATACCAGGGTGGTGGTAGTTCTTGTGGCATGCTACTAAAACCAAAATTTAACTTTCAGTCATTGCTTATATCCAAAAGAAGTTCATCTTCAATGAAAGAGGAAATTTTAACATGGCTGAGATAGTGCACACCATGGGAATCCTCCTTCCAACTAAACATTTGGAATCAGGTTCAACCTAATGACTAAGGGAGGCTCACCTTCCAAACTAGTAAGCAGGAGACTAGGGTTTGGGGCTCACGTCTGTTCTCTTTACCAGCTCTGGTACTGATTGTAAGTCTTGGGCCTTCGATAGCTTCAGCTGTGAGTTGTGATAATTATACCTTCTTTCGCTGGAGGCAAAAGATTCCTTAGAGTTCACTGCCTTGCCTAAGGCCTCTGATACAGATTATAAGAAGTGACAGCGCTTCCCATTCAAACATAGTGAGTAGAGCCCACATGCCAACCTATGGTTTCTTGGGAGCCCCTGCTACAGGAGAATGATGGGATAAAAAGCACATGAAACCACAAAGACAAAGCAAACAGAAGGAGAGACAACAGTAAATGAAAGATGTCAATACACTTTGGGGAGCTGGAGAGCAGAGGGGTGAGTGGTAACTGACTTAGGAGAATGGAGAAAGTGTAAATTAAGTGCCTACAGTGGGGGAACACAAGAGGAAAGCTGTGCCATGTCACAGAACGAGGAGAGTCCAGGAACACGGTCAGTAGCTTACGGAGGAACATCTGATATCAGTCTGTGGGAGAAGCATAACCCCAGTCTCCACACCAGCCAAACGCTGGAGTTTTCTTCCTGGAGAAGTTGAACACAGAGATTCTAACCTGAGGGGGACCAGGCCCAGCCAAGAGCAGTGGCCTTCTTGAAGACGGAGCGGAAAGTCTAGAGCAGTGCTCCTCACTTGAGCCTTCTGAGATGAAGTGAATGTTCTATATCTGAGCTGTCAGTTCTGGCCCTTGAGTGCTCGAAATGCAGCTAGCGCAACTGAGAAAGTGAATTTTTAATTTATTTACATTGAAATAGCTACATGTCGCCAAATACAAGAAACTATGACTTCTCGCCAAGTCTAGAAACTGCATGTTGGTGTCCCTGTGCCCTCATCCACACCCAGAGCCTAGAGCAATGGCAGCCAGCTTATGAGGCAGGAAGGAGAGAATGGCAAATGCCTCCTGAGAAAACTGACCAGCCCAAGAAGAAAGGCCTAGACATTTGTGGGTTCTCCAGCGAAACAGTGAGTGTTCCATCATGACAACCTGCAGGACAGCCCCACTCAGGAAGGCACTCACTTGCATGGTACATCTAATCAGGTTTTTATCAGCTCCTTTTCAAATAAAAGTTGGCAACCAAGCATCATCAGTCATTTGAAGAAAGCCTCCAAACAGAAGGACAAAACCAAGACAAAGAAAATTTTTTAAAAAAGAGAAAAGCCAACAGCAACAAGAACTCAAAAAAGTGCCAACATGGTACAGGGAGCATAAAGCTTAGAAATCACAAATACTGATAACCTCAAAGAGAAAAGACAAGGCAGTGCATCCATGAAAGGACAGGATGCTGTGGGAGAATGGTGGTTATCAGAGAACAGCAGCTGCAAAGGCCCAGGGAAGTTAAAACCGGAGGGAGGGAACATTCAAAGGAGTTAGAAGGTAAAAAAAAGTGGAGGAAATCTTCTGATGAAGTTCTGAGAGCAACATTAAGTACAGACACTGCACAGGAGAAGCCATCTCCAGGAGACCAAGGAGACTCTGAACCTGATAGGTTTCCTTGAAATTCATGGAACTTTCATGGGCAGCTTGGCCTCCCACAAGCTATACAATTGCTCAGAGACAGTGGGGTGGACCAGGAGATTCAAGGCAAATTCTCCCACCCTATAGGGCTGAGAAACTGTAGCCAACATCTGGATTTTACTTAGACTGTAGAATAATTTAGCCTGGGAGCCCAGGTGCTGCAAGGCCCCTGGGAGTGGCTCTCCCTTGTGGTGACGGAGGACAGTCCCTGTGGCCTGACAGCCTCCACATTTCAGGATGGTCCTGAGTGGCTTGCGTTTCACAACCTGCCTCATGAAGTAGACATATGACAATAGAAGGTTTCCAATTTGGAGCAGCTTTGAACAAGCATTTATTTAGAATAAGGAGATAATGAGCGATTATTTTCGTTTCTAGAACATCACAGATGTTGTTTATTAGGGTTTGTCAATCAGAAACAATTCCTTCATATATATGAGCTCATTTTCAAGAATTCCCAGAGGTTCGTTTGAGCAAAACTGAAGGACTCCCTCATAATCCAGTTCTGAAATATAAGGAAACCACCGAGGGGGAAACGCAGAGGCTGGGGTGCGAAGCCCGCCCTGAAGTGCTTCAATTGAACGCTGGCTTACTAAACACAGCCTTTTGTTTAAGTACCTTACAAATAACAGAATGTTTTTCCAATTGATTTTTGCCCTGGGTTTGCCTTTTGTAAAATGTGAATGAAGCCAAGTAAAACAACCTTCACATTTTAAAATCCTAAAAACATGACATAACTTACATTCCAGAATTGAGGATCATAATCAGCATCCTCAACATGATCAATACAGGTGAATATTTAGAGAAGTAGCAGAAAATCTGAGTTCAAATCCCAGCTCTAATATTTGCTAGCTCTATAACCTTGGGTGAATGACCTAACCTGTGTGACCTTTGGTTTCTTCCTCTTCTACAAGTGGTATTGTACCGTAAACTGAAAAGTGTCATAAAAATGAAGATGCTAGTTATTGAAGAGAAGCCAGAGTCCAGAAAAATCATGTGTGCATCCTAGCAGTGTGGATCTATGAATATTAATCAAGATTTAGTTTCCCAAATAAAAGCCTATCAGAACCACTTTAATTTAACAAGTATTTAACACAACGTAGTTACTAACTTCTCCAAAGGACATTCATCAATATTTGCATGTCATTTCCCTGCTTATTGACATTTCACAGAAAACTGCTGTTGGTGTGTTATATAAAATTGGCAAAAAATATCTTTGCAAAACTAGTTAAATAAATATCACATATCTCTCTCAACACACACATACGCACACATGCATGTATACTTACCCACATCTAGAATGTACTTCATTACCAAATGTTTCTTATGGTACTGATTTTACCTGCTGGTAGCGAGTTCAGGGATTTGCTGAATTAAGTAAACTATCATTCATTTTCCCCTGTTCATATTCCTTGAAGTCTATGATAATGCACTGCCAAATTTTGGAAGTTATTACTGTTGCAAAGACCACATTTGCCATTTAATTCAAAGTCCTCTATAATATTCTTAACAAGTGTCATGAAAGGCCCCGCACGGGGTCAGCAATGGTACAAAACAAAGATAGAAGTTATGGCAGGGCTCAGAGAAGGGTAGGGGACCTGAATTCAGAATTGGGGGCTTAACAACGGGGGGGCTGATCTTGAGTTCAGACTCCTCAAGGAACAGTCCTTGGAGTCCACTTTCAGAAAGAAAGTCCTAGAGCCTTCTCGGACAAAGACGAATCCCCACACCATTCTGGACATCAAAAACCTCCGCGATGCCCAAAAGTACATCTCTAACTTCTCTGATGACAAAGACCACCTAAGACAGTGCTTCTTAAACTCTGTTGCAGATTCAAATCACTAAGAGAAGGAATGGTTTTGCAAAAACGCAGCTTCTTATTCAGTAGGTCTGGGATGGGACCCATGAGTCTCCATTTCTAATAAACTCCCAGGTGATATCCATGCTTCTGATCCAGGGACCATACTCAGAACAGACAAAGTTTGGGGGATGTAGATTTAGCAAGTGTCCCAGGTGTTTCTTATTATCATGGAAAAATAAGAAAGACTGGATGTTGGCTTCACACATAGTGTTTGCTAAGTAGTTGCTTATTGAATGATGAATAGATGGATGGATGAATGGTCGGATGGTAAATGAGTGGTGTGTGTGTGGATAGATGGATGGTGGGTAGACGGAGGGTTGGATGGATAGATGGATGGATGGTGGATGAGTTGATGGATGATGGATAGATGGATGAATGGATAATGAATAAAGTGAGTGAATAAGCTAACAAATAATATGATAACCTTTCTGAATTTTGGTTCCTCTTGTATAAGTTGGGGCAATATCTGACTTACAGGTGCTGGTGAAACTTGGAAGACAAGGAAAGGACAAGCTGTGCACAGGCCCGTGCACAATCCAGCCTGAGTCTAACTCTGCATCTCCACGTTCCTTGTCCCTCACCTCTCGCCACTGCAGCCCCCAGTACCTGTCCCAGGCAGTTCAACTATGTCCCTGCTTTGGGTTACATGTTTTATTCACTCAGGATGAGGATGAATCTTAATGAAAGACTAGAATGAAGATATTTATCAGCTAAGCATTCTTAAAAACATTTTTTTTACTTTCAGGCTATAGGACATTGCAAGAAATAAAAAACAAAAATATATGAAAATTAATCTATTAACAAAATACTTGGGTCTTATATTATGGCAGGGGCTGAAGTAGCCCCACTTGGAAGCAGTGGGAAAGCTTAGCATGGCATTTTACCCAGTCTGCCAAGCCAAGACACACATGGGTGTCTGCATCCATAGCAAGAAGTGAGCAGCCTGGAAGAGTTGGGAAATAGATCACAATCTGGACTTTTACGATTTTACCAGCCATATGGCCCTAGGCAAACCACCTCTCTACACAAGGACTCAGCGTCCTCATCTGCGAGCCTGAGATAATGACACTTAACGTTTACCTCGCAGGGCTGTTGTGAGGGGAGAGAAGTCTGAGATGCTAAGAGCGGAGAGGAGAGAGGTAGGTGGCAAATGGCACAGATCTGGGCTTTGAAGTCAGACAGAACTACATTCAAACCCCAACGCAGCCCCTGACTTCCTTGGAGTCCTTAATTAATTTCTGAGCCTCACCAAGCTTCAGTTTCCTTTGGTGTAAAATACTAACAATGATCATCACGGGTACATGGTAGGCTTGTTGACAGGTGGCTCACGTTTAAGAGTTTATCAGATATTAAGAGGCTCTATAACAGCTGACTATGAAGAATAAGAAAGTTTCATAAGGGAATAAGATCACTTCATAAAGGGAAATGTTTTGAAAGGTAAAAGCTTTCTCCTTTAGATTTCATTCTTCAGAGTGGATGGCAAAGGGACCGGCTGCAATTTAGCTCTGCCTCGATCAATATAAATTTTGCTAAGACAACGGGGCCAAAAAGTGTTTCTAGTAAAACTAAGGCTGGTGTTTTTAGGAACAATCAGTATGGTATCCATTTCCAGTCTTTAACCTCTCGGGTCATTTCTATAATGGTTGTATTCATATTAATAAACTAAGATTTTTATTAATATATCAAAGCTTAAAGCATATTCTGATAGCATCTACACTGTCAATTTTGAAAAATTCATAGTCTAAGGGCATATTTGCTATTTTCCAAAGCAAATAATTAAGCAATTCTAATTATCTAATGCAAATATTAAATTATTAAAATACTGATATGAGAAGCTTTCTCACTTCAGTCTTTGACAAAAAATTATTTGTTTGACATATAGGACTCAATATTTAAAATCATCTGGTTTTATAAAATCTTTTTTTTCTTATGTGATTATCAAGAAAGAAAACCCAAAGTTCAGTGTAGCCAGAAGGGGCTTTTGTAATTCCTCAAAAACAAACTTTTACTCTCACAGGTGTCTAATCCACCAAGCCATGAAGTTGGGCATGCACAGGGACCCTCCATCACCAAATGCAGCGGTATACATGAGACTGAGCTGAGCAGGCCCTGAAGGCACAGGTGAGTTACATGGAAAATTGGGCCGTGGGCCCATGGTCCCCACTCCTGCTACACTGCCGTCTCTCTCACAACCTTCTTCTCATAGGTGAAGACCCAGAGGGAAGTGAGCTTCCTAAGCCCGCATTGCTGGGCCAGGTCTCCCCATTCTCAGCCCAGCGTTCCTGCATTGTTCCACTCCATTTAGAATCCAATGAACAAAATAAGAGTGAATGAGCTTAACTTGAACCCTGAGAACGTCACTGAAAGCATTCACAAGCTTCTACTTTATTGCTATTCTGCCATAGCGAATTCTGAATTCTCCCTGAATTTAAATTTTAATGTTTGACAGTGCTTTGGGTTATGAGAGACTTTGAATTATTCAGTTGCAGATAATAAATGTTAAAAATAAGTTTTCATGTGTCACACCTTGTGTTTTTGGGATAAACATCTGTCAGCGACTTGATCCTATGGAGGTCATTGTGGGATGACAGAAACGCAAGTTAACTTCCCCAGCACCCTGGCTTGCCACCAGACAGTGATGACAAGATTGATGCCATTGACAACAGCAGAGAAGCAAATACCTGTGGTTCAACGTTGGTGTGTTGTGCATCGTCTGTGTCAACTAAATGCTCCTTGATAGCCAACTAGAGATTTGTTTACAACTAGTCTCCTGTGCATTGATTATATTTTAGCCATTTCAATGTTGCAATACTCAGTCTCGGAGTGAAGCAAGAAGGAAACATCTGGTTGTGCTTCTTTTTCGTCACGTATGGGAATATGTCCTTCAGAAAAATACATTGTTGCAAATAGGAGTATTTGCAAAAGGTATACATAGACTCTTTAAACAAAAGGATCAAATGTGGTCATGGTGTACAACCCCATGAAGTTCAAATCCTATAGTCTATCTGCTTGAATAGTTAACCTTTGAGAAATGTATAAGGAGATGCGAAAATAATGCTGTCTTAGTCCATTTGGGCTACTATAACAAAAATACCATAAATTGGGTGACTTATAAACAACTAACATTTATTTCTCATAGTTCTGGAGGCTGGAAGTCCAAGACACTGGTAAATTTGGTGTCTGGTCAGAGCCCACTTCCTGCTTCATAGACGGTGTCATTTCTCTGTGTCCTCAAGTGGTGGAAGGGAATAGGGATCTCTCTGAAGCCTCTTTTATGGGGGCACTAATCCCATTCATGAACCCTCTGCCCTCAGGACTTAATCACCTTCCAAAGACCCAACCTCTTAATACCATCAGTTTAGAGGTTAGGATTTCAGCATATAAATTAGGGAGAAGGGGGTCGTAAGCAGTCCAGTGCAAACACTTTTGATTAAAAATGAGTAAGCAAAAAACATTTATACCATGGAAGAGAAGATGACTTCTTTTATATTAAGGCTAAATTCAGTCTTACTGCACATAATATGATATATTGAGTCAATAATCAACATGATGACATTGATTTTTATTTTACTTTTAAACCACTTTATTGAGGTGTGATTGACCCTAAAAAGCTATATATATTTAACGTATACAACTTGGTGAGTTTGGAGATAAAAATACACCCACGAAACTATCACCACAAACAATGCCATAAACATATCCATCATCTCCAAAAGTTTCCTCTCACCTTGTTTATTTATTTATTTATTTAGTAGTAAGAATACTTAGCATAAGATATGACAAGGTACTCAACACAACTAACAAGGAAATCAAGGAAATGTAAATTAAAACCATAATGAGATAGATATCATCTTACACCTGTTAGGATGGCTATTATTAAAAAAGAAAGAAAAAGACAAGTACTGGCAGGGATGTGGAGAAAAAGGAATCCTTGTACACCATTGGTAGGAATGCAAATTGTTGCAGCCAATATGGAAACCAATAGGAAGCATCCTCAAAAAATTAAAAATAGGGCTACTATATTATCCAGCAATCCCACTTCTGGGTGTATATCCAAAGGAAAGGAAATCAGAATCTCAAAGAGATCTGCTCTCTCAGGTTCACTGTAGCATTATTCACAACAGCAAAGACATGGAAACAAACTAATTGTTCGTCAATGGATGAGTGGATAAAGAAAATGTGGGATACACAGACAATGGAATATTATTCAACCTCAAAGTAAAAATGAAATCCTGCCATTTGCGACAACGTGGATGAACCAGGAGGACGTTATGCTAGGTGAAATAAGGCAGACTCAGAAGGACAAATACTGCATGATATCACTTATATGATGAATCTAGAATAGTCAAACTCATAAAATCAGAGAGTAGAATGGTGGTAGTGAGGGGCTGGGGAGAAGGAAGAAATGGGGAGATGTTGGTCAAAAGATGCAACGTTTTGGTTACACAAGATGATTAAGTGCTAGAGATCTACTGCACAGCGTAGCGCCTATAGTTAACCATGCAGTGTGTACACTTCAACACTTGCTAAAAATGTAGGCATTGATTTTAGATAAAGGTTAGAAGAATTATACAAATAAAAGTCTAGTTCAATCTTTCTATTGTCTGTAGTGGTTTGGATCCATACTCTTAACAGAAAACTCTCTTCAAAATTTCTGAGTCACTTTAAGTAAAAAAACTTTACTTTCAGTGGTAAACTATTATGTTGTGACAATTATTATAATGAAAACATTCCATGATAACAAAAATAACAAAATACTCAGGATCTAGCTTAACAAGATATGTGTAAGACCTTTATGGAGAAAACTGGGAAAATGTTCCTTAAAGAAAAATAAAGATGACTTGGAAATATGAGATATGGTGGTAGGAAGGATGACTACTATAAAGTTATTTATAAATTTCTTCAAAATTAAACTAAAATCCTAATAGTATATTTTTATAACATCACAAATGGACTCAAACTTCTTTTGGAAAAATAAACAAAGGTGGATAATTAAGGAGCTACTGTAAGATTAGTGAAGGATGCTTTCCCTACTAACTATTAATACTGAATTAAAAACTGAAATAAAAAAAGCAAGGTAGAAACAGTAAAGTATTAAAACAAGTTATTTAATAACGATTAATTTCTGAGTAGTTTCGGTTGATTATTTTATATTTATCTGTGATTTCTATGGTGACATGAAGTTATTTCATAATCGGCCACAATACATTTTTGTAAAGTGATAATCATTATCACTACACTCCCCTCCCTCATTTGTATTTGTTTCATAGTTTTACGTACATTCTATAATTTAATTCCACAGCACATCAGTTTTCTTTTTCTCTACTTATTTACTTCATTCAGTATATAAACATCTTTCTATCTTAAAAAACCCTCCTTTGACCCTCGAACCCACCTCAAGTCTCCTCCGTCCTTCACAGCACATTTCTTCTAAAAACAGGTGTGTTGGCATTGCCTCCAAACACATTTCATTCCCACCTCCACCCATTCCAATAGATCTTCCTTGTCCATCACTTGGCTACATGGCACTTACATTGCACTTGGAAAAGTCACTAATGACCCCCATATTACCAAATCCAATGGTCACAGCTCTGTCATTTTACTGAAACTGTCAGCAATATTTGTCACAGTTGACCAGTTCATTCCTCTTGAAGCATTTTCCTTCTTGGCTTATATGACACCATCTTTCTTTTATCATTAATTGTATTGTGTAGCCCATTATATAATTATCTCTTTTCTTGTGTCTCCCCATGTTGCTGTGAGCTTGAGAGCAGACCACGAATTACTGACTCATCTGATTTACTTTTAAACATAAATATATTATAAAGCATTAGTATTTCTGAAATGTCTACCATGGATTCATGGTGGCATTGGAAGACATAGGAGGATTATGCATGACACTGGTCACCACAGTCCACATAATAGGTGGAAGATAGCATTAATATCTGTGAAATGTCTGGCAAATACCACACCATGGTATATAACCAAGGTCAAGTTGGTGGTATGTTAGTCAATGTTCTCCAGAGAAACAGAATCTATAGGATAGATAGAGAAATATCTATAGGATAGAAAGAAATTTATTATAGGAATTGGCTCACACAGTTATGGAGACTGAGAAGTCCCACAACCTGCTGTCTGGAAGTTGGAGCACCAGGAAAGCCAGTGGCATAATTCAGTCAGAGTCTGAAGGCCTGAGAACCAGCAGAGCCTCTGGTGTAACCCCCAGCGTGAGGCCAAAGGCTTAAGAACTGGAAGGCCACTGGTGTCCAAAGGTCCAAGAATCAGGAGCATTGATGTCCGAGGGCAGGGGAAGATGGACATCCCAGCTCAAGCAGAAAGAGAGAATTCGCCCTCTGCCTTTTAGTTCTCTCTGGACCCTCAATGGATTGGATGATACCTGCCTACGTTAGTCTTCTTTACCAGGTCTACTGATTCAAATGCTAATCTCTTCCAGAAACATCCTCAAGACACACCCAGGAATAATGTTTTACCAGCTATCCAGGCATCTCTTAGCCAAGTTGACTCATAAAATTAATTAACCATCACAGGTGGCAAGGAATATAAATTACATAAGTATGTCTTACTTTTATAATAAACAAATTTTTTAAGTCATAGAGAATCTGAGTTGGAAGTGGCCATATATCTCACCTCGTGTTGCTTAATTTTATCTGCTCAGTCTAACAACTTTGAGTGCATCGGGCAGAATTCATGATCCATTTTATTGACAGCATACCTTTGGTCTTTGGTCTGAAAGACATTTTTAGGCATACGGTAATTTTCTTACTATTTGGTTCTCTTTCTAGATGCTATACAAGCTACAGCCTTTTACGTTGCCGATAATTTTGCAGAAGTTGCAATTAAACACGTATCTCAGTTTACGCTAAATGTGGTTTACTGTTCTGGATGAGACTGGAGCTAATTCCTAAGTCTTTGAAGAAACAGGAAGAGCACACAAGCTCCAGGAGGGAGTTTAGGACCGTTTACACACCAACATAGGTGCACACTCAGAGCATCTGCTTCTGTCTGTTCACTTCTAATGAATGATTAGCAACGAGGAGGGCAAAATCCAGAGTCTTGCACCTCTGTGTAGGCATTGTGAAATTAGATACCAGCCACCAACATTTACTTGGGGAATAAGAATCCACATAATGTATAAATAGCCAGTCCAAAACCTAGACATACCAGTAGTTTGAGATCAGTAAACACAGAGTGAGAATAGCAACATCAGGGCTGATGAAAAGGAAATAAAAGTCCCTCCATTGATATCTATTCTTCTCTCAACTATGCCATGGTGTGAAGAGGGTTGTGGCCACCATAACTGGCTTTCAGACCATCCTTTAGTGTTGTGAATGTATAATTCACAGATAAAATAATTGGAAAAAGTCACTAGTGTTGTCATCTCATCGGACTATTTCTCACAACTACTAGGAAGACTCATTAAAGAGAAATGACTGCCGACCCAAGAAAAACTGTGTATGGCAAGATCAGTCTCGGCCAGTGCATCTCACAGCACCTATTGGGCAATTAAAGCTACAATGAAGGTGAACAGATATGTAATTATAGGGTTAGTAAAAAGGTCCATGTTCCAGAACGTATGTGAGTCAAAGAAATAGCCCCCATGTTTGTAGTTATATTAGTTCATTTTTATTTGCTCTTACAGAAATTTTGGTGGGCATTTGACAAAGAAGAGCCTGGCTGTTGAACCACTCTTGCTCAGTGATGGCTTTGCCTGTGGGTGACAGCCGGTGTGGAGACTCGCTCACTCGGCTGACAGTGCAGCCTGCTCTTGGCATGGTTGGGGTGGCCCACTCGTCCACCTGTGAGATGGGGATTCATTGCTCCCCCCAGGTCTAGCTATCAACAGAAAACTGAGACTATGAAGCACCATAGTTTGTTGGCATGTGTATTAAACGTGAATCAATGAATAAATTGCCTCCATAAATCACTTCACTGGGTAGAGCTTAGAGCCTGTGCCTAGTGTTTGATACGACAAATAAATAACAAGCACAACGATAGCACCATTCTTTCTAGAACCCTTTACACATTTAATTTGAAGAAGTTTCAATTTGCGAAGAAGTTTCAAAGTCTGTCATCTTTTTAAAAATTGGAGGCTCCTGGCTCCCCTCCTTTCACAGACTCACTGAGTGTATAGCCACACACAGAGCAATTCCCTCTGAAAGAAATTCAGAAACCAGCTGAGTAACTTATACATCAGGAGAAAGAGAAAACACCCACATAGAAACAGAAATGAGGAGGAGAAGCTGAGACACCCTCTCAACATACACTGCCCCCCCCCCCACACTCACACAGTGCCGTATAATCGAGAAGGAACCCCCAACTCCCAGCTTCTCCCTGAGGAGCAGAACTTTTAAGACTCCCACCTGAGGGATGGGCCTCAAAACATCTATATCTGAAAGCCCGTGAATCTAGCGCCCATAAGGCTAGCACCCATGATACCCATCAGACTACCAGAAACAAAGAAGCAGTTGTTCATGGGCCTGAGAGCCCCCACTGCAGGAATCTGCCAAGGGCACAGCACAGATGAAGCCTATGGAAACACCAGCTCCCAGTCTTTCCTTGAACGGGGCTGTCTGTGTAACATAAACCTGCTGCCTGAGGGCCGGGTTTCCAATTTAGCATGCTTCCAGAGGCTGGCTACAATCCTCCCCAGAGACTGGGGGAGCTGGAAGGACACCTCCCCTGCCGTCTCCCTCTAGCCTGATCCAAATCACCGCTATCTCCCTGGAAGAAGCTTGTACACACATCTGCACCCCAGCTTTTGCAGCTGCTGCCTGAGGGACAGACCCCTGCAGCGCCTGGCTCTGACAGCCAATGAGGCTTGCATTCATGAGTCCCACAGCACTACAGCAAACAGAAACAGACTTTAACAGGCGCAGGAACATGCCTCCATCCAGTATACCTGGGCTCATCCAGGGGTAGCGAACAAAAATGCCCATCACCCAGCATGTCCAGGAAGGGGCTCAACTACATACTTTTCCAGCCACTGCCTGAGGGTCTGGCTTCCAACCAGCCTGTATCTACATGCTGAATGTGATCATTATTCACAATAGCCAAGGTGTAGAATCAACCTAAGTGTCTGTCAATGGATGAATGGATTAAGAAAGTATGGTATATATACACAACGGATATTATTCAGCCAAAAAAAAGAAGACAATCCTTCCATTTGGAACAACATGGAAACTGGAGGGCATTATGCTAAGCGTAATAAGCCAAGCAGAGAAAGAAAAATAGTACATAGCATCACTTGTATGTGTAATCTGAAAAAAAGTCAAACTCAGAGAAACAGAGTGTAGAAAAGTGGTTGCCAGAGGCTGGGGCTGGGGGAAATAGGGAGAGGTTCGGAAAAGGGTACAAACTTTCAGATATTAGATGAGTAAGGTCTGAGGGTCTAATATATAGCATGGTTGCTATAATTGATAACACTGTATAATTAAAGTTTGCTAAGAGAGTAGAACTTAAATGTTATCACAAAAAAAAGGTGAATATGTGAGGTGATGGATGTATGGATGTGTTAATTAACTTGATGAGGGCGATCCTTTCACAATGTAACATGTAAAATCATCACCACATTGTACACTTTAAGTATCTTACAAGTTGATTTGTTAATTATGCCTCAATAAAGCTGGAAAACATAAAATAAAATTGGCATCTTCCAGGCATGTTGAATGACAAAAAAAAAAATTGTATTATCAAGGAAGTCGTCTATGAACGAGCATTTCTGAGCGCTCACTCAGGTGGAGCACTGTGCTGGGCAGTGGCGCCCTAGTGAAGGACGTGGCATATATAATCACACTGCTTGGGCTGGCATTCTAAAATTCTTTCTCTCGGTGGCTTAGGGCCACACGATGGGGGCTTAGCTCCTCTGTGCCTTGGTTTCTTCATCTATACAATGAGGTTAGTAATAATGGCTCCTTTATATACTTGTCATGACAATTAAATAATACAGCATCAGTAATCGATTCTTAGAAGAGTGCTCACCAAGATTTGTTGTGGTGGTCATGGAGTTGCAGGGGGGAACATATTTAAACACATCATTAAAATCTTAAGTCTCAAATTTGGAACGCTACAAGACACAGAGGAGGAAAAGATGAATTCTGCCTGGGAACATTAGAAAACTCTTCTCAGTTGGAGCTGGGTCCCACTGGTCAAAACTCCCCACGCAGAGAATGATTGGCGGGTACAGGTCTGTAAAGATATTACAAACACAGTGAAAAAAAGACTTGTATAGAAATGAGGTGTATGCTGGTATGGATAAAGCACTGTGCCCATGGATGTGCACACATACATATGTGTAGATGCACAGCGAGGAGTATGGAGAGGATGGGGAACCATACAGTCAAGGATACATTAGATATGGATGGATGTCGAGAAAAGCTTGTAATACAGGTGTCAGGTGCAACCTTCAAGACTGAGGATGAAATAAAATGGGTCCAAGCTCTATCACACATCTTAGGGAAAGTCCAATTCTTCCCATTGCTAGACACTTACATTTGCATAGATATATTTGCCTCTAATTCTTGACTCCACTGACATTTCTCTCTTCTTATTTGTTCTTTTATTTAAAAAAATAAAAACAGTTTTCGTAGATTTGGACATGGAAATAAGCTCTATTGCCTTGATTTATCCCAAACCTGAAGTGAATGCACAATATATATTGGACTTCAGTAAAGCTGTCAGAAGGTGGTTTCATGAGAGAAGAATTACATCCATAAAAAAAATGGGATGGTACTTTATAAAAAGGAATAATCATAAAGAATCAGAGAATTAACAAAGAGCATTTTTAAAATAATAGGTACATACTTGGGGTGGTGGGTGCAGGACTAAGAAGGAATCAAGAAGAGATGAAGAGAATAGTTTGAAGAAAAGGTGAAAAAATCTCTCAAGTGCAGGAAGTAGAATGAAAATGACAAAGAAATGGAAAACAGGTAGATAGTATCAGGAAATAAGAAGATCAATCTGATAAGCTTAGAATCTAAATAATAGAATTTCTAAAAGGAGATAGCAGAAGGGAAGGAATTATCATATAAACTATATAAATATAATTTAGTAAAACTGAAGAACATGATTTCCCAGAGTGAAAAGGCCCACAAAACGTCCAATCCAGGGATTTATAAAGCGACCCACACCAAGGCACATGACTGAGAAAGGCCAGAGCACGAATGATCCCCAAACAAACAAAAGAGGATGAGCCATCAGAATGGCATTAGGCTTCTCAACGGGAAGACTGGAAGCTAGAAGTCAACGAACAGAATCTTTAAAATGGGAAGGAAAAATCATGTCCAAACCAGGATTCTATGCCTAGAAAAGAAATTACAAGATATGCATGGGCTGTAAAATATTTACTTCGTGCTTCCTTGCTCAGGAAGCCACTGGGGATATGCTCCATCAAATGACGGAGCTTACCAAGAAAGAAGAAAACATGGGGCTGAGAAACAGGGGGCCCAACACAGGAGAGAGAGACAACGAGAATGCCAGGGTGATGCTGAAGTGGGTCCTCAGAAAACCAGCTCTGCAGGGTCTAGAAAGCTCCGGAATGGAGAAGGATGGGTGACTTCAGAGAAGACGGAGGAAAAAAGGAAATAAAATGGACAGATTCCCTAGTGTATCTGACCAGAAGGGGCGAGATTTAATTTACAGTTCTGTTGGAGAGATTGGTATGTATACCAAGTCTAGCCTCTCATATAAAGAAAACTAATTAAATGACATAGGTGGCATGATTAACACCAGGAGGAAAAATTGGACAATAGAAGAGATCCACCCCTAGTACATTGTGTAGCTCAGTTGTGGATGCCCCTCTTGTAGGCATAATAACACAACCTCTGAATACTGGTTTAACCAAAAACTGGCATAGACCTATGTTAGGAGGACGGGGAAAGTGAGTGTATGTTGGAGGTGCGTAAGAAAGTGCTAAATCCTCATCTTTGGTAATATGGACTCAAAAGAAATTCTTATGATTGGAAATTCAAGCAATAGAAATATGGCATAAATATCAGAAGAAACAGCCTAAAGAAATGCAAGTGGTTTCCCTCAGGGAAGAGGACTCAGGGACAGGGAACAGTAGAAGAGAGGACCACTGTTTTGTTACGTATGTTTCTAAGAGTAAACCTTTTAAACAACGCACGTGTACCACTTTGATAAAAATTAAAATTCTATACAAAATTGAATGGAGCAGATGGCATTTTACATTCCTAACTCCAGTATCTCTCTCTTAAGCCCTAATTAAGGTATGCATTCCTTCAACCCACCATTCCTCAGCCACCCTGGTCTTAGCTCTTAGCTATAATCTAGCTGTGTCACAGCCTATAACATTCAGACCATGAGGATACGCTCTTTAGTGGGCAGTAAAAACCCACAGAAACGAAGACAGGAGCTTGACTGTGATTCCAAATGCAATGAGACTGTTTGCTTGTTTTATTTAGCATGTCCCTGTTAACTGAAAACACCAGTGTGGATGCAAACTCAATCAAGCTGGTAAACCCTGTCTTTCTGAATTTCAGTTATAAAAATAAAGTCAGTCTATGCTTCTTAATCAACTGAGAAAAATAGTACATACAGGGGAAGACACACCAAAAAAGAAAGGCCAATGTGATTTAGGGGCAAAGACTGATGTGTGCTTTTCACGTCTATCAATAATTTTACCCAGGACTGAGGATTCTCCATTGGTGCATTGACTATAATTTTTTCAACACAAAATTAAGAGCCATTGTCTGAGCACGTTTATGAAGATAATATTAAAAAACAATACTTGAAAGAACTTTAGAAATGATCAGTTTATCTACAGACATTAGTAGAAGAACCTCAAGAATATCAAATTCCTCAGTATTTTTGGACAGGAAGCCAATTCCAGATGATCTGTACTTGGCATATCCACATTGTAGGACTCCTACTCATCAGGAAGCTAGAAATCATACTTTCTAGAAAGGACAGAGACAAGGACAAAGAAAAGGGAATCCAGGATTAATCACCACGTCAAATGATCTATCTCACATTGGGAAGATGAGGAACTTTTTAAGACAACTGTAATTTAGCAAGAAGGATGTCCTTGTTTTTATTAGAAACCTAATTTCCAGGACTATATTTTCAATCTGTGAAGAAAGTATGTGAAATCATAATAAAATTGAAGCTTTCCTTTTTAAGTTAAACTATGCAAATTGACAGTCATTTCACCTTTCATGTTCATCTGAGCCTTGAATTTGACAGACACACATACACACACACACACACAGCGTGTGGCACACTCTATTAGGATTTTGTCCATGTTTGTGAAGATAAATGCCAAGTAATACCACAGACTTCTCTAACTTACTACAAAATATTTTTGACCGCCACCTACTCTGGGCCAATGAAAATGGAATGCAGCTTTGAATAACCCTCAGGCGTAATTGGTCTCAGGAAGGACAGAAAGAAAAATGTAGTTGTTGGCTTGGACAGACAGGAAATTTTGTTTTCTGAATTCTTACCAAATTACTGATGCTCTATTTTTCACCTGTAAGTGCCCTGGGGGTTTCAAATAGACACAGCCTCATGGCCACAGAGGAGAAATGCTCTTCTTATTAATTAGGAAAACATTCTTCAGCCTAGCGAGAGAGAGAGAATGGGTGGGAAGTCATTTCGCCAGTCCCTCCCATTGATCTTCCTAATGCGCTGAGCCTCAATAGGCAGATCCAAGACAAAAATCATCCTAAACTGAAAGTTGAAATTTCATCAATTAGGAGAAAATGGGGACTATGACTCACAGAGAAGCTTCCAAGGATTTGCTTTATTTCTTTTTCCTTTTCTTTTTTTCCATTGTGGTAAGAACACTTAACACAAGATTTGCCCTTTTCACAAGCTTTCAAGTGTACAAACAGTATTGTTAATTATAGGTAGAATGTTGTCAAGTAGATCTCTAGAACTTACTCTTCTTGTATAACTGAAACTTCACACCCATTTATGTAAGCCCCCATTTCTCCTTCCCCTCCAGCCCCTGGAAGCCCCCATTATATTCTCTGCTTCTATAAGTTTGACTATTTTAGATTCCTCATATAAGTGGAATCATGCAATATTTGTCCTTCTGTGACTGGTTTATTTCACTCAGCATAATGTCCTCAAGTTTAATCCATGTCATCACATATTTCAGGATTCCTTCTTTTTTAAGGGTGAATAATATTCCATTGGATACATGTATATACCACCTCTCCTTTATCCATTCATTCGTTGACAGACACTTAGGTTGTTTCCATGTCTTGGCTATTGTGAATAACGCTGCAATGAACGTGGGAGTGCAGATGTCTCTTCAAGATCCCGATGTCAATTCTTCTGGGTATATACCCAGAAGTGGGATTGCTGGATCATACAGTAATTCTGTTTTAATTTTTTGAGAAACCTCCATATTGTTTTCCATAGTGGCTGCATGATTTTACATTCCCCCCAACAGCGTACAAAGGTTCCAATTTTTCCATATCATTGTCAACAAACATTACCTTCTGTTTTTTCATAATGTCCATCCTAACCAGTGTGGGGTAATATCTCATTGTGGTTTTGATTGCACTTCCATGAGGATTAGTGATTATAAGCATCTTTTCATATGTCAGTTGTGCATTTGTATGTCTTCTTTGGAGAATGTTTATTCAAGTCCTTTGCTTGTTTAAGGTTTTTTTTTTGGTGAGGAAGATTCATCCTTAGCTATCATCCACTGCCAAGCCTCCTGAGGAAGACTAGCCCTGAGCTAACATTCGTATCAATCTTCCTCTATTTTGTATGTGGGATGCCTCTACAGCATGGCCAATGAGTGGAGCAGGTCCATGCCCAGGATCCAAACCTGCAAACCTGGGACACCGAAGCAAAGTGCTTGGAACTTCAACCACTTAGCCACAGGCCTGGCTCCATCAGTTAAGTCAGTTTTAATGATTAGATTCTAGGCTGCTGCTTAAACTCTTGATTAACTTATGTTCAAGAAGAAGAATGTCACCATTAAGGAATGCACTGTTTATCACAAATGTTCATGGGAATGCATACTGTGCTAATGAGTTAATAACAACCAAAATATAACAGAGAAGAAAGTTTTGAAACAAAGATACAGGAATTGTTATCTCAACCAGCTTCATATCTGCCACTTAGGACGGAGCCAGGAACTCGTGCAGCCTCTGACTTCCTGAGCAACTGCACAGAGGTTACCAACAATTTATACTTTTCATTAAGAAGCAAAGCATAAAAACTTTCACTACACAGTTTGGCACTACCAGGGGCTCAGGAAGGTCAACACCTCCCTATGTCTCAGCGAGCTAACCTGGGTAAAATTCTCTGATCTGTTCACAGTGACCAAGCCCATTCAATAAACACTTTCTCTTGCTACAGTCCATAAAACTAGATGAACATCTGACTTTATGTGGCCTAGACCATGGATGAGAAGTTGAAAAGCTGAACGTGGCTGAATGGCCGCACTGTTCAGGATAGGCTTCTTTCCTAAAAAATGTACAGTTTCAACAGAAGACGAGTTAGCTTTCAGCCGTGTTCTTCTTTCCCCAACAGAATCATCACTAGTACAGAAATCCAGTACCTCTCTCAAACCATTGGACAAAATCAGAGCTATGAAATATGTATGCATGGCTTTGTCAGTTCAGGTCCTCTGAGAAGCAGACAAGAAATAATTATACACACAAAAGATTGTTAGGGGAAATGCCTATGAAGGATAAATGGGAGGGAGCAGGAATCGGCCTTCAGATCATGATGCTGGTCTGATACCTGTGAAAGGAGAGAGAGAATGGAGGACTGGGCAGTAGAAGTCTCAGACTACAACGTAGTCCTGAGAAAGCCATACCTAGGAGGATGCAGAGTGCCTGAACTGACATTGCCCCACAGAGAAACCTTGCAATCGGCTGGGATGGCCCAGTTCTGGTACTCCCATCATAGTCAGTCATTGGCTAGGAGCCGCCCAAGGGGAGTGTGGCTGGCATGACCATGTGGTGGTCCACATGCATGGCAGCGGAGTCTGTCAATCAGTCATGTTCCTGAAGCAGGTTCTTTTGAGAAGAGATCTGCGTGGTGTCTCACAAGAGTCCTTCCCTCTCCTCTCCCTTTAATCCAGAGCCTCTGCTGTGAGAGAGATCTGTTGTTTTTGCAGCTAGCACTCACTTCCCTGCCTTCTGGTCACGAAATCTAGATTTTCCTTGGGGAATCCACAACCATATTCTAGTCTATTTGGTTTGGATGAAACGGACTCTCTACTCCCTCTCACTCCCTGAAAGTGTGGTCATGGGACCCTAAATAATCAGAACTTGGCCTGCCCCCACCACCAGGGATTGCAGAAGAGATGGATGCAGCACCCAGAGCCACTGAAATCATCCCAGGGCTTTTGCTGGGGATGTTGAAAGCAGAGACTGTATCCTTCTGCCAGGGTTGCTGAGAGAAGAAGAATGAGCCTGGAGCTGCTGGTAGTGATCTTGACATCGCAAGGCAGAGCCTGCTTGAGAATGAAGCCAAGAGAGAGACAGGTAAAAGCAGGGAGTGAGGAAAACAAGATTAGAATGTTATGATGTCTGTTGAGCACCTTGGTCCAGCCATGCTTGAAGGCGGGTTTTATCCCTGGATGCTTCAGTCCATGAGCCAATGTCTTCCGTTTTCTGTTTAAGTTAGATTTTCTGTCACTTGTAACCATGAGTTTTGATTGATATATTTATTTTTCACTAACAGCTTTCGTGGACCACAGCCCACATTCTGACTCTTTTGTAGCAGATTGAGAGCATGATTTCAGGCACTATAAAAAAAATTCTACTAGATTAATTTGTATTACCTACGAAATTGCTGCTAAAGGAATTTTACTCAGAGAGAGTCGTTAATGATGTCATCCATGTCAGTCAGATCCAGATATCATACCAGTTAAAGTAACAGAATTTAATATGGAGAATTGTTAGCTAGGTATAAAGAACGATTAACTAAGTAACTGAAAAGGCAAAAAGAGACCACAAAGCTGTCATGTTGGTAGAAACTGAAGGAAGCAGGAGTCACCACTAGGCTGAGGGGCAAATTAGAATTACTAGAACTTGGAAGCTTGGAGAAAGAGCCCTGCAGAGCTGAAACTCAGACCTCAGAGGAGGGTGTCTGAGCTTAGAGGACGGGCTCCATGGGCCTGAGATCCAGACATCTGAGGAGGGGGGCGCCTGCAGCCTGGTGCTGGTGTCTCTGCAAAGGGTGCAATAAGATGCATTCAGCCAGTGTGGAAAAAAATCTACAAAGTGAATTCCACGCTTTCTACAGGAAGGAGCTGTCACTGCCAGGGTAAAGATATTTGAGAGGTTAAAGACCATGAGAATGAAACAAATAAAAAAGAGCAAGTATAGTCTTCCTCCAGTCTCCCCCTTTCTCTACAAAGCCTGTCAGGGATCCAGTTGGCTAAGTTGGCTAACGACTAACATAGTTTTGAGGGGTGCGGCACAGAAGGGCAAGATTGGAACTGAGAGTCAATAACTTCATAACCAGCACAAAGTCAAACAACCCAGTGGGTCGAGAAATACTGGGACAGAGATCAGGGTACCCCAGCAAGATAGATGACAACAGGGGACCAAGGACCCATGGGGCGCTGACCTCCACAGAAGTAACCTCATGCTTGACTGTTTGGGAAATGCTCAGAGAGACTATTTCAAATGTTGTGGAAAGGTTTTGTAAGCCTTGAGAAGAAGAGCACTTGGCTATCAGTTTACTGATGGGCCTCAAAGCTCTCAAGCCCTCAACACTTTGGGCCCTGCCTGCAGCCGGAAGATGGGGCCCTCCATTTTTTAGTGTAAACTAAAAACAATTTGCCCCTGGTTTCAAAAATAAAGTTAGATAAGTCATCTCATCTTTTAAGATAATACATATAATAAATATTTATTAAGATATATAATATTATTAATGTTTAATATATAGTAGTAATTAAGTAATGTGTATACTAAGTAAACTGATTTTAACCTACTAACTCAAGCAGGACACCGTAAAACATCAGTTCTCTGGATTGACTGTTTTTGTACTCAATAAAGTTTTTGAAGGATAACTATATTATATTTTAAAGCCCTAAATGGAAAGGTATTTTTTTTTGTTTGTTTATTTTGCCTCAAAAGATCCATTGATCATTTTTGGGAAAGGCAGTCCTGATTCAATGTGGCATACTTTGCATGTGGGTCTACACCTGCATTGTTTAGATAAGCATGAATGCTTTGAAAAAAATTCAACCTAATTTAGTGATTGAATTCTTACTCCTCCCTAGTGGATTTCCGTGGTGAAGGATAATGGAGTGGAATATTCGGAACATGCTTGCTGTTTCCCATACCCCGATAATCAGGCACAATCTCTGCCACTGATGCTGACGAAGCGGGCACTGTGTGGGGACACGGTGCCAATGAACAGGTGCCAGGCAGGCCCTTGGAGCAAGCCCCTGATGGAGGGAGACCTGACTAGAGTGCATTCACGTTGCAACCCCTTGCCCCATCTCCTGGGTATTCAATCAGTCAAAGTGGACGCACTGTTAGGCCATCTGATGCCATAACTTCCTTCTGTCAAGGACTCATTTTCAACTTCAAATATCTCTCCAGGGATGATGGGCCTCAGCTCTAAGTTATTCTTTCTTGCAAACTCAAGGCCCCACTTTTTGCTGGGACCTCATTGATTTAGCCCACGTCATTTGGAGAGTTTTATCACTTCTATTTCAATCACAGTAGGTGTCAAAAATTGCTTTCCATGCTAGTCAGCTATTTTTGTCTCTAAACACTGCAATTTTGCTACAAAGAATTTACAGAGTTATGAACTTTGTTCTAATCTGCTATGTGCAAAAGAGCTGATAACACACTGCTTGTTTCCTACAGTGCTGAAACTGCTTGTTCAATGCTATGAGGACTTTTAAATTATTTGTCTCCCTGTGTTTCAAAGTACTTGGAGTTTTCATGCTGGTTTTCTCTAAGCTCAAATGTCTCTCTATTTTAAAATTATAAGATTCCTTAGGATTTCCTGGAGATTCAGTCATGTTGCTTATAAATATATTCTGGGACAAAGAATAACACCTTAAGATAGTTTTCCTAAACATCATCAACAGCCAGCATCCAGTAAGCATGTACTGCAGCTAGGAAGTCCGGCCGGGCTCTGGGGATCTCAGTTGAGGGACTCAGCTGCCAGCACTGAAGATACAACCATCCAGTCAATAACCTGAGAAAAAATAGTTTAGTGTTAAAAAGAGCATAACCCTGGGTACAGGATCTAATGAACGAATCAAAAGACAACTTCTAGGGAGAGACATTGTGTAATCTAATCTTCTCTGTGCCTTTGAAAAGTGCAAACCAACTTATTTCTGGAGTTTAAAATGCTTAACTTTTAACAATTTTTTGAGAAGATATCATCTTGTTACTGCAACAAGGATAAGGTATGACTTGAGTATAAACTCTTGAGGGTGGAAGTACAGAGCTGAGAGACAGAGAGCACGTGCACTGGTGGAGGGAGGCCCACGCGTGACGACAGGTCCTCTCTGAGTTGCTTGCACTTGGCTCTCTAGATCTCTACATCAGAAGGTTCTTGTGTTTTCTCCCACTCAGAGGGAAATCTTCACCTAACCCCATGGGTTCTGTGAATCCTTGTTTCTGTTCACCATGGGCTTGGGGAGGGGAAACAGACTTCAAAGGACGAGTGAGAGAGAAGAAAGGCAAATATATTGAGATGAACCAAATCACTGCCTCACAATGTTGCCTGCCATTCTTGCCTGTTGGTCTTCAGATGTGCTGTGTCTACAACTTCTACAACTTCTGAACTTCTTGGAGACAAGGACACTATCATAGATTTCTTGAGACACCGTCTAGGCGTCTGATCTGTGGATATCCTATACACACATTGCATCAAATTCATTAAAGTAAGTTATAATCTAAAAATAATCCTTCTCTAAATTTCAGAGACTATTATTCTGAAAGCTCTTTCTTGTCTTCAATCTTCCATGAAATGAATTAACTTTACTCACTTGAAACTTGCAGCCAAATCAACTTCCTTATTCAAGACAGCAGCAGCCAAGCACATTGGGAGAGCAATTTTGCAAATGGCTTGGCAATAGACTTATATTTCCCCATAATATATCCAGCATAAAACAGGATGAACCAATTTGGGGAATTATAACTCAGTCCAATAATGCAAGTCACCAGCAACTTCTGAGAGTGCCGCTTCCTGATTAACCTAGAGAGAAAGAAACTGCTTTCCTAGGAAGCCCAGACAGCCAGGGCTGGGGGACCAGAGTCCTCAGATCTTGCTGCACTAGGCAGGCAACCTCACTTAGTCATGCTCCATTCAGCAACTCATCTGCTGAAAATCAGACCAAACTAACCTCTCCTCTAAGCTCCTCAAGAGGAGGCTCCAAGAGCCACAATTAAAAGTCAATGTGCCGCTGCCTATGGGAAACAACCTCTACTGGTAGCACAAGAGTCAGAATCAAGTAGCCATTGTCTCTTCTTCTGATGGGAAGAGAAAGATAGTTTATGGACTACAGCTGTCTTCTCCACCACCATGGGCAATAATGCCATAAGAGACATCTGTCAGGAGAATGGGAACTGAATGTGGGAAATTCAAATTTCTGGGCTTTTTCACTCCAGCCTATGTATATAATGATCCTTCTCAGTCACTGTTGATGCAGAGAATTGGGGAATTTCCCTACTGATAAAATATGATATAATTTAAATTAAAATGTGAAGACATTCACATTTTGCAAAATGGTTTTCAGACCTTCCATATGCACTATTTCCTTAGCTTCCAGGGTGACCCTATGTGAGAATCATCCCTCTTTTGGCAGAGGAAAATGACCAAATGAAATGCCAGAAACCAGAATCATCAATCAGGTTACTGGAGGGGCCCAGGAAAATCAAAGTGTTATTGGAGTGGAGTGATTATTGTGAAAACTGTAAAATTCATCTGGCTGTGTCCAGCAAGGGATGACTCAGTGCATCAAGATGTCCTGAGACTTTAGAGCATGGGCCACAAAGCAGCATTGTGCAGATGGCATTCTTGCTCTGTTCTTTGAACATTGCTATTCAATTGTCTGGGTTGGATTAGAGTAATGGCCCCCTGACAACATGGCTTTAAATAACGAATAGTGATCTTTGACAAGGGTCATCCTCTTTTTGAACTGCAGCAGGAGTAATGGAATTGATTAGTAGCCATGAGGTAATGTGGGTCACCAAGATGACAAAACATCTAATGTTCAGTGCTAAATATTGCCGAGACCTTCTGTCAGAACCTGATCTGTATGGCATCCTGATTCTTCAAAACAAGACAGAGGCTTAGCAAAAGCATCTAAGACCTGTACTGACCACTCTACTGATGTAGAAAAGACCCAGGGGGTCTCATTCAGCTGGATAGGGCTGGGTGGGTGAGTGGAGATGCTGAGAAAAGATCCTGTCTAGTAAACGAAGCACAGTTTCCACTGTGAATGGCAATAGCAGATCAGAGTCCAAGCAAGCTATCGGCAGAGAGGGTCGTTCTGATGCCAAGAGTGGCCAGTGGAACGCAGGGTTGAGGAATGCAGTTGGGAAATACTTAGATGCAGAGACCTACAGACCATCAGCTCAGAGCAGTCTGCAGTAAGTGCCTGGGCTCCTCTGGGAACAGGGACAGGACTACAGTCTCTGGAAGGTAGGCTGGCAATAAAAAGGTGGGACTCCATCTAGAAAGGATCACCGAGTGGTGGATAAGTGAACTCAAACAGGCATGAACCCAGGGTACTCAACCAGGTGTGTAACCTTGAACAAGGCCTCCTCCCTTGTGGTTTCAGCTTCTTCCCTTAATGATGAGTAGGACAGAAAGATTATGAAGAAAATGACCTCACAATTGGAAGTCTGGATAGCTTGCTGGCCACTCATCTCAACAATCCTTCCTAGCTTCCTCTTCTGGCTTGACCTGACCCAAGCCATTCATGACTAAAGTTGATGTTATCCTAAGGTTGTAAGGTAGGGTTGTCCCCTAAGCCCTGACCAAAATCACAGTCTACCAGGGCTGAGACCAGTCCACGCTAAGAGCGAGGAATTGGGTCAGATTCCTCACTGTGTGCCTGTGACCCCTGCTATAAGATAACACAGTTCCCCACCTGTTCCAGTTACCTACTGCTGCATAACAACCACCCCAAAACTTAGTAGTTTAAAATAACCATTTTAGTTTTTCCCACAATTTTGTGGGTCAGGAATTCAGGAAGTGTCAGCTAGGTGGCCCTTATTTGGAATTTCCCATGCAGTCACAATAAGATGTTGGCTTCTCTGTGCTTATCTTATGGCTCCACTGTGCTGGATGTCAAGATGCTCACTCAGGTGACTGTCAACCAGGAAGCTCAGTTCCTTTCCATATGAACCTCTCCATGGAACTTCTTGAGCTTCCTCAAAGCAGGCTCCATCCCCAGACAGAGAGTCCTCAGAGTGGGCATTCCAGGAGAAGAGAAATGGAAGCCACATGATCTCTTATGACCTAGTTTCAGAAGTCCCAATACATCACGTCAGTATATTCTATTGACCAAGCAAGTTACAAGGCCAGCCCAGATTCAAGGGAAGGGGAAACTCATTCCACCTCTCTAAAGGAAGAATAAAGAATTTGTGACCATCTATACCCTTCAAATCATCCTTGTGGGAGAGCATCCAGATATAGCTACCTAAGGCTACCTTAAGTATAAGAATTTTGCACAAGTGGCAACAGATTCAGGATCCTTCATAGCCAGAAAGACATCAATTTTGTCCGTGTAAATAAATTCCTACCAAGCCCAGAGAGTCTCGGCTGACATCGAGGGACTGGAGCCAGCCTCCCTGCTGGTAAGTCAATTCCTTCTAAGACAGGGCCCTTCTCCTTCACGATCCCCACTGGGTTCCATAAATACTTGCCATTTCCAATACAAGACACCTTAATAGATTCTTACACTGAACCTGCAAGGAGTAGCTTCTAAGAGGAGCTTCAAAGGGCATCATCCGTCCTTCCACTTTATCCCCCAGGATGCCTATCATATTTGGGGAAAGGAGTGTGAGAAATTGAGGACCTGCATAAGATATTAAGTATTGAAGCAGTTCAAAATTTATCCCAGAAACTTTTTATGCCTATGCTCTGAATATTGGACTTTGGGTGAACCCACACTTGCTCCAGATATGAGAAAGGGGCCATCAGAAAGTCACCATCCAGATCCATCAACAAAGATGGAGGCATGAGTGTTAACATTCCTGTGTCCTGCCTCAGGATTAATGGATGCCCAGGATCAGCTATTGGTAAACATAGCAATGCTTTGACTGGGGCACATTATTCAGATTCAGTTTATTCTGCAGTGGGACTACGGATCTTGGTTCCTGGAATATGTTCAATCCTGACTTCATTTCTCCTAAGAAAATTGGAACTGGGCTAACATGTACCTTTCAGGGTTGTTGCAAGACTTAAGAATTAGTGTGTGTTAAAGCATCCAGCACACATGTCAGATGAATCTAAACCTGATTGCCAGCCTGTTCTCTTAGCCATCAACTTGGCCCTGCTCCTGGTACCAGGACCCTGAGTGCAGTAGATTCATTTCTCCAGTCCTGGCCTACAACCCTAGGTCCACTTTGATCGCGGTCTTTCAGGCGCTTCTCTAGGGCAGTTCATCTCCCGCAGAGTTGCCTCATCCTGTACCTTCCCCATTCTGCCGAGTTACTATTGATCTCAGTCTCATGTCCACAAACTCACACAGTCAAAACCACTTGACCCATGTGAGTCTGAGTCACATATATAATATGAAAACTGCCAATGACCAATACCCTTCACTGTTGAACATTCCTTTGTGAGTATGCTGTGTTTTCCTTTCTAAATATTTGCATAACATTTTAATGTAATGAGACATTCTTTCTAAGTTCACAGTCAGTATTGACATTATGCTTAGACAGCAGTATCTTTACACAGTTATCTTAGAAATCAATTCTACATTAATAGAAAATATAGCCGTCAGGCATTTCTGAGGCTAGTCTGATTTATTATGGAATTTTCTAGTTTTGCTATCCACATTGACCTCTCAAACACAATCATACATGACTTTGCACTTTACAAGAGACGTGGCTCCTTAAAACATATTTATCATCTTCCTAAGCTCCCTCTGAATCTCTGTATATAATTATGGTTTATTCGAGTAAAGACCAGGGATACATTTGGTCATCTGGCTGTCAGAGTGCTTCTCAACTTTTTTTTTTTTTGAAAGATTTTATTTTTTTCCTTTTTCTCCCCAAAGCCCCCCAGTACATCGTTGTATATTCTCCGTTGTGGGTCCCTCCAGTTGAGGCATGTGGGACACCGCCTCAGTGTGGCTTGATGAGCAGTGCCATGTCCGTGCCCAGGACTCGAACTAACGAAACACTGGGCCGCCTGCAGCGGAGTGTGCAAACTTAACCACTCGGCCACGGGGCCAGTCCCTCAACTTTTTAAATGTTTTTAATTTCATACCACCTGCAGAAAATTATATTTGCCCATTCTATTAGCATAAATATTGGGTCTGCTGAAAGCAACAGCTGAGAGGCCTGGGGCTCCAGCGGCAACAAGGGAATGTGGGAGCCATTCCCATCACAAAGGTTGGGAAGCCCTGTTTTGGCAGACTGGCACTGGTGAGCATCTATCAAACAGAAAAAATAAGTACCTGTCCAGTGCTGTTGCAGGCACTGGGAAGGACACAGATGCATCACGAAAATGAGGGCCATCGTTAAAGAACCCAGAATATCACTGAGGATACAGAAAGGATCACAGTCAGATGAGATAAATGAATGAATGAAATGGATTAAAATAGTACACAGATTAAATAAATGGATTAAAATAGTACAGAGCAAAGTACACAGCACAGATCACAGTAAAACCCTATGTTAAACAGCAGATAACTTATCAGCAATGCCATCTTGATTCAGAGATCAGAAGTAGGACTGGGTGTGGAACGCTGCAGTGAAGAAAATGGGACTTGCATGAGACCTTAAAGGATGAGTAGAATTTGGATAAATAAAGGCGAAGAGGATTCTACTTGAAGATAATGACGTTTGTGAATACGTGAGTGGCAGAATGGCCATGACTTCTTGTGGACTGGAGAAGAGACATCTTGCTAGACGTTCAATGAGGTTGTGTTTGTGAAATTCCCTTGCAAATTATAAAGCACCTATTAATGTAAGATATTATTAGGAGCCTTTTTATTATGGTGTCAGAAGCAACAAGATATTGTGGAAATTGAAATTAACCTGAGAAGGATTCTCACTCCATCCTTCTCCCTATGCCGAGTATATAATTGTGCACTAGTTATTTAGACCACCACAGCCTCAGTTTCCTGGGATATAAGAGGTTCTTGAGAGGATTAGAGACCCTACACGTAGTATATTTTCCATGTTGCCTGGAGATGCTCATTAATGGCGTCCAGCACTAATGTCCCATTTGCATCATTGTTGTGTATGTTATCTTTTACTCTATCGGGCAGGTGCTACAAGTTTTCAAGGCAGAGTTGGAAGCTAAGAGTCATTTGAAATCCCTGGATTCTGTTTGCTCTCAATTGTCCTAACTGATTTTATTACCCTTCCCTTTGGGTCAGCATGAATTTAGAGTGACTCTATAATCTGAACCAAGCCAGGTGGTAAGCCTACCATGACATAGCTCACCTACAGCCCAGAGAGAGTGTCTTAAAACTATGTTTCTGGAATTTAGGGTTATCAGCATCACTAGGGTTCTTGCCATGTGTTCAGCTTCCTGCATCCTCCGCTGGAGAGTCCTGATCCAGTGGGCCTGGGATGGGTTCCTCCAGGTTACCTCTACGTCAGAGAGGCTTGAGAAAACGAAGGCAAGGCCAGCAATGCCCTCTCTGCACTGAGGAAATAAAAGGTCTGGAGAAATTAGAGCTGGCCTCATATAACAAAGCCCCAACAGGCTTCCACAGGGTTTGTAGAAGAATGGAGATGTTCCCTGGACAACTGTAACGATCTGGAATGCAGAAGGCAGAAGACTACCTTGACTTAGTAAAACTTTGTAGAATGCAGGGTCGATCTCTTGTCACAAAATGCATTCTTTTCCTGTGAAGTTTAATATAAGATAGATATAGAATTTTTATTTGTCAATTATATCTCAATAGGAATGTTGGAAAACCTTTAAAAATCTCAAATAAAAACAAAAAAAGGCTTTAAAAGGTACTTTAAATATTTTAGGAGAAGCCCTACTTAAAATCTTGAGGCAATTCTGATTTTCTTATCTTAATAAACCCATTTAATATTATTTTACTTCATACGTTGAGTTTTCTCAAGGCATGATTCACTTAAATGTCTAAATAATTTTTTTATTATTTTCAAATACAGTGTGAATTCTGTCCCAGTTTTAGTACCAAGAAAATGGCTATGCCTTATGATGAATTTCTGGAGCTTTCTCTTAGAGGATAATGAGAGAAACTTGACATCTGAGTTTGATATAATCATAAAACAATCAACTTCTAAATATATCCATATACTAACTGCAAACTCATAGAAACTGGCTGACATATCATTTATAGTCCATATACAGACTATAAATATTGGTTCCATATAGTATAGAACCAATAGCTGAAACACCTATGAGAGAAAATTTATGAGCTAGTTCATACAAAAAGTGACTATTTACCTCTGAATCTTATCACATGCATATTTTTGACAAACTTTCGCTCTGCCTTTTACAGTAGTTATACGCATTCGAAAGTACCATAGGCTATTGAATTAAGAGGCAGGAGGAAATTTTATCTATTTCACAAATAATTCGACACAAAATTTACGAAGAAATCCAGAATCCCGGCTTTTTCTAGATGGTTCACCATGGCCTGCCTCTAATTTTAGGCAAAGCTGGAAGCCAGAGAGTTTATGGGATTTGTCTACGGTGTGACTAGAGATGGGACTGTGAGGCCTGGGACAGGAAGGCCAGGACAAACGCAGGACCCAGGGCACCTGCTGCCTGGAGAAGCCCAGTCCAGCTTCTACCAGCTGGACTCCATGCTCCATCTTCAGAGCTTGGTACCCAGCAGAGCCCCAGTAATTGCCTATTAAGTTGTATTGAATTCAATCCTTCTTAACAAAACCATTAAAAAGCTTGAGGAAGAGATACCACAAGCCATGAAATTCGCTCTCTAGGAAAAAGCATCCCTATAGACATTTCAAAAAGTAGAATCAACAGAATAAGTGGCAAATTGGTTTTTGTTCTGGAAAAGACAAGAGAGGGGGAGGCAGCATCGTGTCAGCTCAAACTCTGCAGATGTTGGATAATTTTGGATCTCATTTATTCACAGAGAAAACAAAATGTGGCCTCATTACAGTCAAGAGGGGGTTATCTGAGGACAGCAGCTGACGCAAACTTAGTAAACACATACACATTCAAGAGTGTACATAAATATGCAGATCTATGCCCAAAATAAAAACTGAAAACTCTTCGCCCATCTGTTCATGTCTCAGAGGAGAAGCGGGTGATCCCTGGGTTCCCCAAAGCTACTGCCCAGCCTAGCAGGCACAGACACACGAGCGGTCACTCTACAGAAGGAGAGACGGTGGACTTTTCCCTATAATGGCTCCTATCCCAGCATGGTATCAGGAAGCATGATGGTAAAAATGACTGTATGATATGTATACCCACAGGGAGCACGGGAGTGGGGACCAGGGAGGAAGCCTGATACCATTTGAAGTCAAGTCTTTCCGGAGGTGCCCATCGGAGTCCCTGTGTGCAGATGCAGCTACCTTTGCAACGATCACAGCATCCCAGAAGACCCCCATGCACCCAACACACTGATCTCAAGACCCTCCAAAACCCACATTTGTGCAACTCGTCTCTGTGAGGCACACAGACTGTGGGGACAAGCTTGGATTTGAATCCTTGCTCAGTTCCTCACTAGCTGCATGACCTTCTGCAAGTGAGCTAATGTTTCAGTTTTCTGATGGAGATGATGAAGATCCTACCTTATAGGATTACAGTGAAGCGTAAAGGAGAAAATCCATGTACAGTGCTGGACACACATTATGAGTGATATTGATAGTGGTCACTACTATTGTGACACAAATTCATGTCCCTTGGGAAATGAACAAAGTACAGCGTTGGAGGTGGTAGAGAAATAGAAAAGCCTCAGCTGCAATGTCCTTCATGCCATGCATCCCTACCTGCAACTTCCTGCTTACTTCGTGGTCTCCACATTTACCCACCATCCTGTTTGCTTTGAAGTCAGTGTCCTCCCCACCATGATACCCCTAATGTACAGTAGAAGCCAAATCAAATACTTGATGAACGAATGACATCTCTCTGTCCTTGTCTGACCTTTCTTCATTATTGTCCCTCTTCTTAAGAAAAGTGTCAGAAAGAAAAAACAAAAACAAAAAACAGAGCTGAAAAAATCCAAAGAAAACTCCAAACTTAACTTGCATTCTCCTAAAGACATAGCCTTTAAGTGCCATCGTATTTCTTCTAGGTCACATCAGTGACTGTGAGCCCAACAGTAAAGCAGGAAGAACAAAAAAGGAGATCCTAAACCACTCATTTCCTAAAGAAATGAAAAACTCTTCAGAATGAGCTTCCCAATTCGGTGGCCTGGATGCAAACTGTCCCTGTTGTGAGACCAACCTCAAATGGCTGAGTCATCTCCACTTTCTGCAGAGGTCTTTCACTCAGCAGGAAGTGTTTAATCTATACACAGTGCTATAAGTTAGACAGCTCTATCCATTGTACAGTTTTGACTTGCCTCATCAGGCATCTGGTAAGTGAAAAAAGTAAGACTCAAACCTGGTTCTTCCAAATGCAAATCCAGAGTTCCTCCCTCACCCCACCCCCATGGATACCCAAACTCCATGGACACCCCAGCCCCGTGGACACTCAAGCCCCATGGCCCTAGTATCTACAGGCTGATCCCACAGCCCCTGGTCCATGTTCCCCACATAACCCTTAATGCTGCTCAAATCTGGCTGACCACCTCCTTTCATCCATCCTGCTTTTAACCTACTGACTACCTGCCTTGCAATTGAAGCCAAGAGTGGAGTGGGTGTGTTAATGGCCATCTCTTGAGGTCAAATATCAGACCTCAACAGGCTGATTAAGGGAAGAATTTTTAAATTCTGTGAGAGCAGTGGCAGGTGGAGTCCATTCTGTCTCCTTTCTTTCCTCCTCTTCTTTCACTTATTTCTCTCCTTATCTCTATAAGTAGTTGATTCCTTCTTCCTGGAGAGCATCTTTCCAGCCAAACAACTCATAAAGCAGGATGGGGAATGCTGAACTGTGCCAGCAGGCTCCCCTCTGCTGCCTTAGACCTAAGACCCTGCATTTGGGTAGGCAGCCCCTTCCTAAATTCCTTCATCCCAGAAGGAGGCATAACAGGAATACATCTTGTATCTTAGGAAGGAGCGAAGGAGGGAGAGAGGGAAGGAAGGAAAAGGAAAGAGAAGAAAAAGAAAGGGGAAAGGAAGATGGGAAAAAGACAAGAAGGAAGGAAGGAGGGAAGGAAAGAAGGAAATAAAAAGAAAACCCTAAACGTGGCCTGGGAAAGATTTCTGTTTAGCTGTTAGAAAATTTCCAACACATGGGTAAGAATTTGAAAGCAACCCCGGAGCACAGTCAGCACTCAGTCAAGACTCGCCTCCTGGGGCCTTGGGCACAAGGGCTGTGGCTCTCTCATGTGTTCCCTGCCTTGTGTTCAGCAGCACCTTGCACATGATAGATGCAACCAGTGTCTCTAAATGAATAAATACTTCACACAATGCCATAGTCTTACACAAATTCTTTTAAGGAAGGAGGGAGAAAAATCTCAGAAGTCCTTTAAAAATTCCTTCTACCTAGTTCATCTTCATCTGCCCTATCTTCAGAAGCCAACAAGCACAGTTGGAACAAATAGGTTAATAAAACCAAGCCAGATGGCCAGCCATTAATTTTGTTGCTTCTCTGCAGCAGTTACAGATTTATCTTTTAAAGTCTTACACTAATCAGAGTGTAAATTCCCCTGAAGCCATTTGGTGTCTTGGCAAGTAAGCCAGACCCATGAATTTCTAAGAATACTGTGCCCGCATTAGTCCCTAGAGACTTCCCCACACCCTATTAGGGATCATGAAAAATCAGCTGCCTTGAAAACATCATTCTAAAATCAGGAATTTAGGATTATACTTTGATGCTGTATTCTTTCATTAATGTTCATTTATCTCACTTAAAGTGTGTGACCTGAGAATAGTGATTCAGTTCACATTTGAACTCTTCATGAAGGGAAAAAAAAAACGAAGCCCAAATTGGTGTGGTAAGTTTGCACATCAAATCTCCAATCACTCTACCACCAACAACACATAGAAATGACAGAGAACAGGTAATCAAGAAGATTAGGAGGACATAACTGAGTACAGAAGTAGGACAAACATCTTTGTCTCCAGAAAAGGAAAAGAAACACAAAGAAGAAATGGAAGCTGACCTGCACCTGCTGTTGTCTGGCTCTGAGGGCAGATTCAGACATCTGGGAGGGTGAGACTGTTAGGTGGTTGGGGATCAAAGCCAAGCTCCCAATTTGAGCTGACTGGGATCAGACTCCTCTCCCCATGAAGGGAGGATGAAAACAGGAACAAATGTGCTGGGGCTGCTGTGAGCTGCTATCTAGGAAAGAGAGAGGGAGCTGACTCAGGCTTGCAAGTAGAATCTGAGTCTTAGCATCCCAAGACTGTTCGTGACTACAGCAAGTATATCCAAAGCATCAGGACCACACTTGGTCCTGGACAGCGGGCTCTGGGGAAGGAAGGTGGAGGCTACCACAGAATGACTGGACAGGGCAGGTGAAGAGAGAGGAGAGTGAATATCAAGATGAACCTCCCAATCAAAAGTCAGAAACACTAAAGCTGAGAATGATGCCCAATGAAATTAACCACCAAGACATGAAATGACCCCAGATGAAATAAAAATAATTTAAAAATATAAAAAGTGGCTTTAAAATAATGACAGTTTTGATACTCAGAGATTAAAGTAAGAAATAGCATTCATGAAAAAAAGTAGACATTCTGAAACAAAAAAACAGTAACAGCTATGAAAAAGAGTCAATTAAAATTCCTGGAAATTCAAGCAAACCAGCTTGTGAATTAGAAAATACCCGGTAAGAAGAATAAACATTTAGATGACAAATTTTTTAAAATTGAAGAATTAGAAAATATTTTTGAAATGTATCCATTATACAAAAGAGATAAGAAGTTTAAAATATTAAAAAGACGTGGAGAATCTCTACACACATCACTGTGTAAATGTAAAACATAAGTCATATTAAGAAAATCTTAAAAGCTACCCAACTGAAAATACTGATTACCTGCAAAGAAACCAGCAATTAGTTTGAAAGCTAATATTTCATGAATGGCAATGGATGATGATGGATGTCAGAAGACAATAATATCCTCCGACACAGGAGAAAATATCAGGTAAATAGCTATCATTCTAAAGTGAAAGGAAAGAAAAGACATTTTCAGAATAAAAAAATAAGACAGCTTACCACCACCTCTTGACCATTTCTACATAATAGTCTAAAACTATTAAAATATGTATTTAAAAAGCAGAAAAGTAAACCTAGGATGAATGAATGGTATTCAAGAAACAATCGTGAGCATAAAGATTGATGAAATATATTGGTAAACTTAACTACTGAGCCTTTAAAAATCAGGATGATAAAATATTGACAACAGTAACAAGGGAAATGAGAGGAGAAATAATCAGGGAAGCAGGAGAGGAAAAGTTAAAACATACCAAAGTTCTTTCCTTTTTGAGGAGGACAAAACAAATGAGAATAAATTTATACTTTGTCAGAAAATTTTATATTTTCGTATATATATTGTAAAAGGTTAACGTAACCATTGAAGGAATAGAAATGTAATCTATAGTTCCCAAGCCAGAAGAAAACCGTGAACAAAAAAAAACTAGATCAACCTCACAAAAGAGAGAAACAGAGGAAGACTGTAAAAAGCAAGGTAAACAGAAAACACAAAAATAAGGGGATAATATTCATAATAGAATAGTCTTTGCGTGGACCCCTCCAAAGCAGGCGCAGTGGTCATTTGGGAGATGATTCCACAGCATATGTGAGAAAGAGGGAAAGCAAGAAACCCAGTAAAGATGCGCTGATGAGCTGGTTCGCACTCTGTCCCAATGAGGACCCTCTGAAGCCGCGAGAAACCAGCAGCAGAATCACCCATCGTCCAGGGAGGCACTCATGAACCACCCCATCCACTATGGTTGCCTCCCTGTGGCTCTAGTTGTCATCATTTCAGCATGGAGCCTCTCTGTGTCAGAGCACATTTCCACCGTCTCTGAGAAAGCCCTCAAGGAGAGAGGAAGGATGACACTGACATGAGGTGAAGACATCAGCCTGCAGGGGCATCCTTCAGCTCAGGAGGAAGCAGGTGAGCAGAGGGGATGTGGACAGTGGCAGCAACAGCATCTGCTTCAACATGTGACAGGATTGAAATTCCCCACTGGAAGAGTGGTGATCAGACTGGCTTTAAAAAAAAAAAGCCATATGCTGCTTACAAGACATTCCCAACAAAATGAAGCAGAAAGGTCTGAACTACGGGGCATGAAAAAATATACTGATGAGAAATTCTCACCCTTGTGTGTAAGAATGTGCACAAAGGTGCTGGCTGGAGCAATGATTGTAATGGGAACAAATCAAATACTGTGATGTCCATCAAAAGAAGAGCTGAATAGAATGGCATGCAGTCCTATTGGGAACAATGCCCAGCATCTGTACCCAAGTACGAAAACCAAACAGGAAAATCTCGTGGAAACATTGTGCCGCTGTAATCTAGCCAATAGAAGGACTTAGAAATAGCAACATACTGTATAACTCAATTTATACGAATTTCAATGTATATGATGTAAAAGGCAAAACTAGAGGGAAAGAAAAAGATCCGTGATTGTGAAAGGCAAGGGCAGAGTGGAGGGGTTGACTATAAAACGGCATGAGGAAAGCTTTCAGGGCGATGGCACTGCTCCATATCTCAGTTTCACTGGTGGTTACGTGACCGCGCTTGTAGAAGCTGGGGGACGGAACTGTTGTTTGAAGAGGGTGAATGTTACTGTATGTAAATACTGCCTTAGTAGATGATTTAATTTTAAATTTAATTTTAAAAGCACTTGAGAGTTTTCTTTTAATTCCTGTATCCAAAAGAACACATATTCTCACATTTGAGTGTCAATGAGCAAAGAAACGTCTTGAAAAGTACAGTTAATTCATCAGGCTAGGGACAGAGTACAGGTAGGAAATTTCAAGCGAAAGGGTTCATTTCCGAGAAAGAAGCAGGTTTGGGAAGAATGGAGAGAAGTGATTCCTCTGTGGTACAGTGAAAGAAAGGAACTAAAGATCACAGGATCTCATGAGGATATTCTATGTTTTGAAACCATTGTTAGAGAAACCGGAGTGATGCTAGGAATAAAGGCTACTCAGCAAATTGAAAAAAAGGAATGAATTTAACATATTCCAAAGCTTCTGTGCTGGTTCCTTTTAATAAGAAGCTTAAATTAATTCAGTTCAATAAACATTGCCAGCCTGTGGGCTGGCCCCAGGAGCCAGCTCAGTGGAGAACACCGTTCCTTACAGCACAGTGTGAGGTAGAGAGGTGGGGTTCCCAATTAAATAAAAGCACTCAAGAGATTGACATCCTTTGGAGAGCTACCCCGTTGGCCATCGGCTCCCAGGAGCCCAGAGGGAAGCTGTAACCCTTAGGAGATGAGCTAGCTGGAGATCCACAGAGCACTTGGGTAACTGTGGCTTGTGCATACTAGCAGAGGCTCAAATTCTTCCCATGAGCTATTCTTTAAATTGGCTTGAGCTACCTACATTCCTTATAAGCTGGAAGCGTGCATATGGCAAATATTACCTATGAGGGAGAATATAAGGATGCCTCAAAATGATGCTGGATTGCCCTGAGGATCTTGGCAAATGTGAAACAAAGCCCAGTAAAGTTTGTTGGCATCTATCGTGTAAAAAGATGAGAGTTAAAAGAGGCAGAGGGCCCCTATAATGATCGTTCCCCCGCCTCACCAGATCACCTCATCTGATCATCTCCTCTTTTGTGGTCAGAATAAGCACCAGAAGTTCATTCAGTACATTTTTAAAAATATTGCAGGGGCCGGCCCCATGGCTGAGTGGTTAAGTTTGCACGCTCCACTTTGGTGGCCCAGGGTTTTGTCCGTTCAGATCCCGGGCATGGACATGGCACTGCTCATCAGGCCACGCTGAGGTGGCATCCCACACAGCGCAACCAGAAGGACCTACAACTAGAATACACAGCTATGTACTGGAGCGCTTTTGGCAGAAAAAGAAGAAGAAAACAAAAAGATTGCCAACAGATGTTAGCTCAGGTGCCAATCTTTAAAAAATAAATAAATAAATAATAAAAAAATGAAATAAAATACCGCAGACTCACCGTGGGCCCAAGCATTGGGCCGCGGAAATAGAATCGTGTGTAGGGCTAGTGCAACAGTCATGAGTAAAAAGTTAGGAAAAGACCTAAAATTTTGTAGTGAATGTTTTAATAAGGCTAAAATCTCTAAGTCTATACATAGAGACTGGCAATTAGATATACAATAGATGGCTTTTGCAACCAAAAGTCTATTAATATTAATGAGAAAGCTAAAGCATTTCTTTGCAAAATAGGTTTGAAAGGGAACCTCTTAATAAAATATTCACAAAACAGTGTGGTTATACAAAAGTGGAGAACATTAAAGAATTTTAAAATTACAAACGAAAATTAGAAAGTCACTTGATAACCCACACAGGGACTGAATTTTAGCAAAGTGAGAAAAGGAAGCAGGAGAACAGAAATCTTAAGAGTAAATATTCATTATTAGCCAGAAAATTGTGACATTGTCATGACATAGTCGAATTCCCCCTTTTCCTTTTTGTCCTTATTTCCATTTAGATGAATATAAAGAAACTATGGAAGGCAATCAAGCTGGATCACTTCTTAAATTTCTGATAAAACATCACATATTAGATAATGAGAACACGGTGTGGATGTTGGAGCAGAGCTGAAGGTCATGGAGGGTCTGCTGGGTTGGAAAACACAGACCAAGGGAATGGTTATGTCAGGGTCAAGGTCAACAGCTCATGGCGATTTTTTTCACAGAGAAACTTACGTTCTTGGTTAGTCATTGTATAAACCCTGAAGTAGGTGGCTTGATTCATAATTGCCCAAAATGAAAACAACTCAAATATCTTGCAACTGGTGAATGGATGAACAAATTATAACACATGCCTGCAATGGAATACTCAGCAATAAAAATGAATACACTGATACTTGCATCTAAATGGGATTATAGCATGTTTCGTATAATCCGTTTCATTGTTCTTCCATCCCTGCCAAAACATGGAATAATATGGCGAAAAAGAAGAAGAGGAAGAAGAAAACGGATCATTGCTCACACTAATCAAGTGCTCACTGTACGCCAAGCACTGTTCTAAACGCTTTTCATATACTCACTCATTCAATTCTCACGACGTCTCTGTGAGGTAAGCCATGTGATTATCCCCATTTTTAGATGAGAAAATCCAAGAATAGAAAAATCGTTGACTTGTTCAAGGTCACAAAGCCAATAAGTGGCACAACCAGGGTTCAAGCCCAGGTCTATGCAAGCATCATACAAATTCCTCATGGTCAAAACTACCTACTTGTCACAGGAGCTTGGATTTTACTGAATGCCCAGAGAAGTTCTCCTTGGCTGCACCAGATTCCTTTTGGAGAAACCCTGCTCTGGTTAAATTATGTCTTAATAGACAGATATCATATCCTACAGGTTGAAAAAGAAAGTGTATACTAATCTGATGTGAGTTGCTTCTGGGTTTGCACAAATTAATGCTTATTTATTACGTATTCTCATTATGTTTTTTAAAAAGTTGTTTATTTCAGAAGTGCTAGCTTCCCTTTAAAGTATGCCTTACATATTTCCATATGAATGTTCCATTGAATATTCACTCATAAATAAATATCTTTATTGGATAGAGGTGGAGGTTGACCTACAAATTTGTTTCAACCTCACCTTCAAGCAGAATTTTTGGTAAAACAGAGAAAAAGAATGGCACATGTCCCAAACCAGCAAGGGTTGTACATTGTCCCATAGAGTTGGCAGTGAGGCCTGGACTGGCGACCTATGCCCACCTGTCCACAGTCCAGCTCTTTGAGGCCAAGAGCAGGGAGGGAAGTGCCACCTCCAGACAAAGTCTTACCAAGAGCCTCTGCATGGCTGTGTACATCAGTCCCCAGGCACGGAAGGTAGGTGTAAGAGAAATCGTTTGAATAAGAAAATTGCAGTACAATTTGAAGATTCTTTTCAATGTATTGGGTCTTTTGTTCTTACTGAAACATGCTGTTTTTACATTGAATAACACTACAGAAGCAATGGGTGACTAGAGAACTCTGAAAAAGTTTGTGGGCAGGGAAATCAAGCAGCTGATTTTAGTGCATCTGTAAGATTGCATTCTCAGAATCACAGAATGAAAGAACTGGAAGAGGCATTTTCAGGGAATTCAACTCATCTTGCAGATGAAAACACTGAGACCTGAGGCTCACTTACTTGCAAAAAGTCACACAGAAAGTTATTTCTTGGACAATTCCCATTTGAATACAACTCACACACCCAAACAAGATTATTAACAGGTAAATATTCAAATAAATATATGGAAACTGAATGGGGAGGAATATAGCACATAAATGAGAGTTAGTTCAACCGCAGCAAAGAACCAAAGTCTGGATCTTGGACAATTTTTAAGCACAAAGAGGAGTTCTGCTACTTGCCCCAACATGGGAGGTAGTGTGCAAAAGCAAGGGCGTGGTGCAGTTTAAAGGCAGCTGTGTGAGTTCCGACAAATCCCATAACTCCCCCTGAGAATCAAGGACCTCTCTCAAATGAACCTGACAGTAATTCCAACTTAGCTGTCTTCCAGAGTTACTGTGAAGATCAAATGACATAATTATTGGAACTTTCTCTTAAAATGAGAAGCACTGTACGAATGTTAGCTCTTAGTATTGGGATTCCATCAATCAACACGCAGGGAGGACAAATCAGAGAGATGTCATTCCTCCTATTTCATATTATTAGGGTTAAACCTAAGCATGGCAATAAGGCAGAACGACAGTTATATACTTTGCGGAAGGGGTTCTTTTTCTTTTCTTCTTCTTTTTTTTGTTTTGCAAAGGGCGGCCCTGAAGAACAGAATTGAGTTGATGCTATGCCTTGATCCACGAACATTAGCATCGGTGGGGAGAATACTGGCTTACTTTTAGCCTTATTTTTCACCTTTTTGACCTAATCCCTGTACCGTTCTTGATCTCCCCACCCTGGAGACCACTGCCCTTTGCTAATATCCCTCAACCTACCTCCCGTAAACGTATTGCCAAGTGTTCATCTATATATAATACTGTTGTTGGTTGTATGTGTTTTAATTTTTTTATGTGGTTATTACACAATAAATCTCATCTATGCATTGCTCTTTTCACAGCAACATTATTTCCTGCTGTCATGCAAGAATATACTCCCTCCTTCTGCCTCTGCATTGCATTCCATCCTAAACGCACACCACACCCTGTTTATCCACTCCCCTCCTGTTGAGCACCTAGGCTGCCTCTAATTTTTTGCTACAGTGCCCATGTCTGCTTAAACGTCTGGGCAGATTTCTAGGAGAGTATAAAAGGAGAAATGGAATTGCTGAGTTGTATGATACCTATATGCTCAGTTTCACTAAGCACGGCCAGATTGCTTGTCCAAGAGGCTGTGTCAGTGTCTACTTCTAGCAGATGAGCCGGAGAGCTCCCATTTTTGCCACAGCCCACCAGCATGTCATTGGGAATCATTTCCCCTTACTCCTTCAGCACATTTTTGTTTGTACATTCTTTTTTACTACTTGATTCATTTTGCTTTGTCTATGTTCAATTCTTTCAAAGAACCAGTCTGTGATTTTGTTGTTCAGCTCAACTATTGTTTGTTTGTTTTTATTGTTGTTAGCTTGTTTTGTCTTGTTTTTAAATTTATTTAGCGATGAGGAATTTCTTGGTACTGATCTGGCAAGTTAAAATAAGGGTTGTTAACTCTAACTACAATTGTATAGTTATCTATTCCACCACAGGACTACACCAGTTATTAGATATTCTGAGTCGGTATTGTTCCATTTCAATAGGTTCATGATTTTTATCTTGTTGATTCTCTACGTCAATAAGAAACAAATATCAGTTTTGAGTAGTTCCTTAATTCTATGTGCCAAATCCCTATCTTTCCTTCATGAAATATTTCACTTAAAAATTTTACCAATGTCTGATAATTACAATTGCTACACTGGCTTTCTTTTACTTCTAATGTATATTCTTTGCATTCCTTTATTCCTGTATTTTTAGTATTTGTATACTCTTTTGTTGAGTCTCTCGTGTCTCTAAGTAAAAGTAAACTGAGGTTGTTTGTACATGTAAACTGAACTCTTTCTCAAAATTCAATCTAGACACCTTTGGAGTATTTAACCCACCTACGTTTTTTCTAATTAAGGTTATAGTAGGATGTATTTTAGCAATTTATTTTATGCTTTCCATTTACCATGCTTAATTATTTCATTTCTTATCTCCTCTTTTCTTACCTTTCCTTTGATATTTAAAGTTATCTTCTGCTGGCTTAAAAATTATTTCTCCTATGTTTAGTATTCTTGTGGTTACCTTTAAACAATTGAAATCATACCTTTAGTTATTTCTCCATAAAATGTCTAAAGGTCATCAAAGTTTATGCCTTCTCATAAAGAAAAGAACCCTGTCTCCCTCCATATGTCTTATCCAAGCTACCCCTGACTAACATATTGGTATTATCTAAAGTTTAGCTGCAGATGATTGAGAGTTGCCAATAGTCTCCCTTATCTCTATGAGGATAGTTATTATGCTTATTTTAAATTTATGTTCTTAGTGTTGAATTTGTTTTGCTTTACCTCCTAGCAGTTGTTCCATTGATTGCTCGTAATTTCTCCCTGTGAGTTCATCTTTATTCCTTGGGATGCTCCACTGCCTCAGCCAGTGCTATTGACTAGGGAGAAGGGTCAAGCACTTTGGCCCTTTTGGTGATCTTGAGGGGTAGGAGGAACACCCTACAGTGCAGAGAACCACTCATACTTCTGACCCCACCAAGGCACGCCTGCCCCACAATACACCTCCCAGTCCCATTGTCCTCCACCCAGACATTTTTTTTGTCCAAGAGCAGCCACTCTCCCTTGTCATTTCTCCGGATGACTTGTGGGACAAAGTTGGAATGCAAGACACACATCAAGGCAGCCCACCTGCCACCTCTACTCATTGCTTTTAGCTCCCCACCCCTCCCAGATCACGGCCTGAATATTACTTTCTCCCTTCAGCTGGCATAATTGTTTTCCAACCTCGCCACCACCGTAAGGGACAATCCGTCTTCTGGAAAGTTGTTGGAAATTCTTGGTGAGTAGATGAGGGCCCACCTAGTCATTGGAATGCCTGCTAAATTTGTGAGTTAAAACTGGGGCATCGCCCAGGCTTAGCCTGCCTGAATCTCAACCCCAACCTCACACTCACAGAGTCATTCGGGGAGGAGAGAAAGGGGCTCATCTCCCATGTGTAGCTTCCCTGGAAATCTGTTCCCCACAACTATTTCTTCCTCACACAGGAGAACAAATACCTTCTGCCTTCCCAAGTTTCTCACAGTTTATTACTATTATTATTATTATTATTATTATTATTATTATGGTAAGACAGCTTAACATGAGATCTACTCTCAGCAAAATTTTAAGTGCACAATAGAGTGTTGTTAACTACAGGCAAAATTTTGTACAACAAATTTCTAGAACTTACATATCTTGCATAGCAGAAGCTTCATACACATTGACAAGCAACTCCCAGTTCCCCCTCCCCCAACCTCCGGCAACCACCCTTCTACTCTGTTTCTATGAGTTCAACCACATTAGATACCTCTTTTAAGTGGAATAATGCAGTATTTGTCCTGTGATTGGCTTATTTCACTTAGCATGATGTCCTCAAGGTTCATCCATGTTGTCCCATATGGCAGAATTTCTTTCTTATAATATTTCATTCTATGTGTAGATCACATTTTCTTTATCCACTCATCCATTGATGGACATTTAGGTAGTTTCTGTATCCTGGCTATTGTGAATAATGCTACAATGAACATGGGAGTGCAGATATCTATTCAAGATTCTGATTTTAATTCTTTTAGGTGTGTACGCAGAAGTGGGATTGCTGAATCATACAGTAATTCTATTTTTAATTTTTTGAGGAATTGCCATACCATTTTTCATACCATTTCATAGTCCCACCAACAGTGTATAAGGGTTCAAATTTCTCCAGATACTAGCTAACACTTATCTTTTGCTTTTTTTGTTTGTTTGTTTTATAACAGCCATCCTACCAAGTGTGAGATGATCCTGGTTGTGATCTGGATTTGCATTTCCCTGATAACTACTCAGTTGATCCTCTTTTCATATATCTGTTGGCTATTTATATGCATTCTTTGGAGAAATATCTACTCAAGTCCTTTGCCCATTTTTTAGTTTTTGTGTTTTTTTTTGCTATTGAGTTGTAATAGTTCCTTGCAAATTTTGCATATTGATCCCTTATCACATACATGGTTTGCAAATATTTTCTCCCATTCAGCAGGTTGCCTTTTCACTCTTTTCATGGTTTTCTTTGCTGTGCAGAAGCTTTTTAGTTTGACATGATACTGCTTATCTGTCTTTGCTTTTGTTGCCTGCGCTTTTGATGTCATATCCATAAAATCCTTGCCAAGACCAGTGTCATAGATATTCTCCTCTATGTCGTCTTCCAGGAGATTTACAGTCCCAGGTCTTACATTTAAATCTGTCGTCCATTTTGAGTTAATTTTTATGTCTGGTGTAAGATAAGTGTCCATTGTCATTCTTTGGCAATTGGATGTCCAGTTTTCCCAGCACCATTTGTTGAAAAGACTGTGTTTCATTTTCTCCACTGCGATTTCTGCTTTTTCAACCTCTTTCTCTTCTTGTGGCTCCTAAGGAAGCTCACAATCCATGTTTAGTTCATAGCATATTTTTGCAATTAATATAAATAAAGACTCTTGAGGAAAATTAGGCAAATAATGATTTTCATGACCAAAAGAATAGTGCTAGTGATTTAATAACCATAGATTTAAGCTGTAGAACTACCAAGTTGATTGGTTAAAGTATAAATACACCCACCTACTAAATTGTTAATAATCTGCATTTGAGCACCAAATGCAGTGGGCACCCCATGATGGTATCTCTGTGGATGACTGCCTGTGTTTGCTCCCAGGGCATCTGTATGAGTGGAGTTTTGTTACCCAGAGTGAGAACATAAATGTTACAGTCAGCTAGGTTTGAGAAAATGTGCTTCATCCTGTCAAGTTTCTAAATATGTAATTGTCATATTTCTGTCAACAATAGTTTTCTTTCTTTCTTCAAATCTTCTTTTAAAATCAGAGGGAAAAAATATAAGGGATCAAAGTACTGAAATATCAAAACCTTGCCTAGGGGCATGCCATGCCTAGAGGGTGTCTGCTCTGCATGCTCTGTGGGAATCGTGTCTGATTCCTGGTGGGCTGCTGGGCTCTCCTTAATTTTGAGCATGCATTAATCACGTCCTGCTTCACTGTTGTTATAATTATGTGTGGCATAAACATTACATTAGCAACATTAATGAAGTAATTGCTTTGCAAATCTCTACAGCTATGAGTAGAGGAGAGGTAAAATTCTGTATTTTTTTCAGTTACTATTATATCATAAAATGTTTTCCCATACATTACTACTCAAACTTCATAAACATCTTTTTCATACTTTAATATTGTATCAAATTAATGTACTATATTTTACTTTCCACATCCCCATTTTTGTTTATATTTTGTTTGTACAATCTTTTTTTTTTTTGTGGAAGATTAGCCCCGAGCTCGTATCTGCTGCCAATCCTCTTCTTTTTGCTGAGGAAGACTGGCCTTGAGCTAACCTGTGCCCATCCTCCACTACTTTATATGTGGGACGCCAGCTACAGCATGGCTTGACACGCGGTGCATAGGTCCACACCCAGGATCCAAACCGGCGACCACTGGGCCACCAAAGTGAAAAGTGCAAACTTAAGCGCTGTGCCACTAGGCCGGCCCCATGCAATTTTAATGGCATTGCAAAGAACACTCTTTCCTATTATTTTCCTCTCTTTTCTTGGATTAGTCCCTGAAGATCTATAGGCTGGTTTTGGTTAAACCACCCAGTTCCCTTCCATAAAGACTTTACCAATTTATTGCCAGTGGCAATGTGTGGGGAATAAATTCATAGCATTTCCTCAGAATTAGTCATTACTCATTTATAATTTTTGACCAATTGAGGGACAAAATGGTCTGGTAAGCACTTCTCAGATCTGGAAATAGTGACTCCAGTCTGAGTCAGAAACAGAGATGTTGCCCCAGAATTTCCCCTACTTGAGCTTTTACAGCTGCTTCTGTGAAAGCTGACCCAACAGGTCGCATCACTGCACCTCGTTCCAAAAATATGGACTCAGATCGGATGTCTGATCGCCTTCTTGACCTAACTTAAAATCAGAAGCAAAGACATTTCCAAAAAAAATTTTAAAATCCTCTGTAACCCAGCCTTCATAAATGCCAGCACTGAATGCATTTCCAGGGTCCTTTCTCAAGCTCTTTATCTCCAAGGAATGCGTTTCTCTTGTCATGTTAAAATCGAACTCCTTTAAAAAACCAGTCTGAACTCTCTTGAGTATTGTGTCCTTTACAATTCCAGAAGAGGAGATGATTTAAAACTAAATGCATTCAGTTGGGAGATGATCATGAAGCTGCTACCTAGAAAAAAAAGTGGCTTACTTGAGGCTGGAGACACATGCTACATCCACAAAGCAGATGAGCTACGGAGAGGGTGACGGCATTCGTTATAATGATGATGATGATGACTGTCATTATTTTAATATTGTGTAATTTTAAAACAGAAAACACAATAGGGCATATGAATGTCTCCAAAATTCAACTTATCCCCCCAATTTTAGGAATACATGAATGTAAAAGGTAGTACTGTTGTGCTTTGCTTTATTGTTTTTCTAAAATCATAGGACTGTAGACGTAAGAACCACCTGATTCTCCTCCCTACTAGTGAGATCTTAACGTTTGTCACCAATCATCAGTTTACATAGATTAAAAGTCTACTGCTGAGTTGATTCTCACATCATTGCTCTCGGCCAGCCTTGGGAAAATGTACCAAGTGGGATGAAGATGTCCAACCATCCCCACCTGCCCTTTCTTTGGTTCCTTCTCCCTCCCTTCTCAGACCTGTCACTTTCCACACTTTCTGTTTGTTTATGAATATTCATAGAAACTTCATTTTTTTAACTTTATTGAGGTTTAATTGATATACAAAAAAATTGCACACATTTAATGTATGCATCTAGATAAGTTTGGACATATGCACTCACCCATGATACCATCACCTCAACCAAGGTACTAAACATCATTCATCACCTCCAAAAATTTCCTTGTGTTCTTTCGTGTCTTTTTTCTTTTCTTGGTTTACTACACTTAACATGAGACGTATCCCCTTAACGTATTTTAAGGTTTTACAAAAACTGTTAACTATAGGTACCATGTGTATAGCAGATATCTAGATCTTATTTATCTGGCATAACAGACACTTTATACCCATTGAAAACACTCTCCACTTTTGACCTTGCTTCATAGCCAGCAGTGGTCCTCTCTCCTTTAAGTATCCATTCAATTTTTTCACTCAGTGAATGCAAGGACTAAAGTATGACTGTGTGTCAAAAGAATAGGAATGTGAAATCTGAACGTCTGAACAGGACACCCAGTTCAACAGCTATTTAGCTGTAAGAACCTTTCAAAGGCATTAACTTCTTTGAGTATCCATAGGGAAAAATATTATCCACCTACAGCACAGGGTGGCTGTGTGAGCAAATAATATACATAAGTACTTTGTAAATTGAAAAGCTCCATAATTTTCATAAAAATCATGGTCAAGGCACCCTAAGACTCACATTCCCAGGAGTAGTGGGATTTTTCTAGCCATGCTAAAAGCATGGCTCCAGAGCAAGACTGCCTAGACTGAAGTCCTGTCTCCATTGCTCTAGCTCCATCACTTTGGAAAATGAGTTCACCCCTGTGAGCCTCAGTTTCCCCGTATGTAAGATGGAGATAATAACAATCCCTACTCTTTGGGCTGTTGCCGAGGTTAAATAATTTAAATAAACTGGTAAAACGGTCTAGTGTCTAATATCCCTCTAATTATCTGTACAGGTTGGCTGTCATTATTGTTATTACTATACTGAATTTCAGGCATTTCTGCAGGAGAGATTTTTGGGTCTTGGGCCATGTTTAGAAATTTCAAATCGTATCACGTAAGATTTCCCACTCTGCTCCATTAATACGAAACAGCAAGAAAAATGTATGTCCCAGTTAATCAGGAGTTGTTAAGAAAATAGTTATTTTTAGATGGAAGGAAATTGCCATATTAACAATAGTAGCCAAGAAGTGCCAGCCCATCCGTGTTATTCATTGTCTGTCTGAACTAGGATATTTCTGAGGGAAGGGAAGCGTTAATAAAGATAATTAATAAATGTGTTGGGACAACAGGTCCAAATGACAGCAAAGCAGACATGTGGTCAGCTGAGCTGTCAGCTCATCCTTCCTGGGTCTCTGCCAGGATCTCCTAGGACAGACCTGCATCTGAGACAAAACCAAACCACTTACCAGCCGCAACTCCTCAACACTCGCCACTGCCTTTCCCCAGAGGTGGCCTTAGAAATTTCTCTCTGGGTGCAGTCTGCCTGTCAAAATTCTACTTGGTGCCTATTGTCCATCTCTAAATGTCCCTTTATGAAGAGACGGCCTCACATCTTCATTCAGATGCGCTCCTGCTGTCAATGTCCCCAGCACTCCCCTCCTCTCTCACGACATTTCCACGTTCTTCCTAGCATTACAGCTACCTCTGAACCTGTCAGCTCCTCATCTGTATAAGTTTTTCAAAAGCATCGTCTGTGCCTTATTTAACTCTAGAACTTGGCATCACAAGTGGCAGGGAGCAGATCCCTGATAACTATTTGACAATGAATTAAACCAAATGCCTCTTGCTTGAATCAATAGCAAACATGGATTTGGCTTTTTTCTGACACTCTACCCCCAAACTTTAGAATTCTGGCTGGGTCACTCACAAAATTTACCACATATTTGGTCACTCTCGCGGTCTTCACTTTCCAACACAAAATCTCTGAAAGCAAGCAACCTCTCCAAGCTCTGGGTGGTGTCTGTTGTTCTGAGAGCAGCAGATACCTGGATGGAAGAAAGAGTTTTCTGGAAGAGAGGTGATCTAGTATGAGTCATTCCATTTGAATCAGGAATTTTACACAATTAACAAGCTGTTCAATTTCAAAACAGTTCCAAGAAGAATCAGGGTGCTGGAGACACTACAGCAAGTGTCCATGCAAAGATTTTATAGATAACATGTGCTTGCTCCTGAGAGGGAAAAGAATGACTATGATCGTTGTAACTTTGCAAGCAAAATCCAAATATTCGAGACGCTGCTCATCCAACATGCTCCAAATTCTGAGAGATTGCTTAGAATGATTGATGGCTCTACGATGAGCAAATGTGGAAAATTTACTTTGATTTTATGCAGTTGGTCCACCAGAGAGCACCTGTTCCATCCCTCATCTCAAGCACCATGTCATTCCCAACATCCATCAAGTTGATAATCTAGCTCTCCAGAGAAGATGATTCTGGGTTCACACATCACTTTATAGTTTAAAGATTTTAGAAGTTCAGTGAGATGTTTTCTAATCTGCGTCACAGAGTCCCTGGGTCAAAAAAGCTGCAAAAATCAAACACGGAAAAATGGTTGCATCAAAACAAGTAGAAATGTCACATGCCAGGCTCAAAGAGGCTGATTTTCCCCGAAGTCCACACTCATCTTCCTTTTACCGGAATCCAGAAGGAATGTGAACGCAATACAGAGTTGAGGTAGCGTGCAAGACACACATGAGGCAAGCTTACCAGAATCCACTAAATTGTACCACAGAGATGGGTTTGCTGCAGGATCTTAATCATTCTCAAGCAAGCCCATCATGCCTAATGGTGGTGGCTTGACAACACAAATGCCCATCCATCACTTCTGGAAAAGCAAGGACATTTTTATTGTTGTGGAAGAGAAGTAGATCTTTGTCACGTGGCCTCTTATGTGTCTTTAAGTAACCTCAGTCATACAAATATCTGGTGAGAAGGAATTCATCCTACTAGGGAAAGGTTATGGATGATCCGACTCTTTTTATTAGTGATTTAGCATAAATTACCTCACTCTGTGGTAGGCAGAGCTATTCATCCAGAAATCGGTGAACTACTTTGCATAAAAAATTCTAGGGCTTGTTGGTAAGGAGGAGAATGGAACTCAAATTCTGCTTCCCCAGATTCGACACTGACAAGCAGAGTTAACGAGACAGGTTCCAAACAAGGGCCATTAAGAGGAAAAACAGCAAGCCCCTGGGATGAAACTGCCCTGAAAAGAGTGACTACAGTCTGGGGCCCAGACCCAGGACCCAGGGCTGCTGCTGATGGTGGGCTGATCCTGCATTCAGTCTCATACTGACTCTCGACAGCATTCTGACCTCACTGTGGTGTCTCAGAATGTGGACCACGGCAGACAAGGGCTCTCCATCGCAAGCAGGGTTTGTGACCACAGTTTTATGTGAATTTGTGCATTGTTCCTGGGCAGAAGATGTCTAGATTCCATGAGATTTTCAGATGTTTCATGCTCCAAAACAGTTTAAGAATTGCTGCTCTAAAGACAATACGATGAAAGTAAATGTTTAAATAGCAAACTGATTAGACACACAAACCAAAGGCAGTGAGCAAGACACTTATCAAAGGTAGAGGCCATGCTGAGAAACAAGCTAGAGAAGAAGTCTGCAGGGGAGGAAGGCCCGTAGCGACGAGCAGGCCCTTCCATCTGGCAGCCTGGAAACCAGTGAACGCGAATCCAGATTTCCTGATCCAACCACAGCAGGGCATGGTGCTTCTCTGCATTTGAATCATTCAGAAAAAATATCACAGGTAAATCAGCACAACTAGAAGTATGGCTGTGCATTTGCCACATGTCTTTCCTCTACCGGAATTTTCAGTTTACAGCCAGGTTTTAATTAATGCCGGTGCATGGTTTCATGAATGGTGGATTTTCTCCCTTTTTATATAAGGCTTTCCATAAAACCATGTATTTCAAACATGCTTCTGGTTTAGGACAACTTTGATTGAGAAACGTTTTTCATGGGCCTCTTAATTTGCTCTCTCCTGATTGTTATTTAAAGAAGAGAAAAAAATAAAAAGAAAGGAAAGAAAAGTCTGACCAAACTTAATATTCAATACAAAAGATGGTGAGAGATCCCACGTGGTAAGTTTCTTCCAGAGACCAAAGCAGAAAAGCCAACACAAACAATTGTGTGACAAGGACTGGGCTCCAGGCCTCCAGGAGCCTCTCGGAGCCGCAGGCTTTTCCACAGTCTGTGGGAGAGCGGACACTGAGTCCCAACACGGGAGGCACCCACCGGGGTCCCCACTGCTGTTGCCTCCCCATGTTTTGTTTGGGGGTTCGGAAGGTGGAGAAGAAAGAAGTGTTAAAGAAGTGTCAGTGGGCCTAATGGAATCAGGTACTTGAAACCTGGAGTCCTAGAAACCTGAAATTGCCTGTCCAGGGAAATGGTCCAGAGGCATCTATTAGGGAAATTTCGAGGTGTCACCTCCTACCCACACTGTATCTCTGTGGCCCGAGGCTCCTGTGACTAGGAGAGAACTGGTGGGAGGCATTTGTATTAGGTGCAACGTTACTTTGCTCTTGGGCAAAACCAGACAAGTGCAGCCAGAGCCCCGGGCTCAGCAGGCAGGCACCCGACACAGCACCTCCAGTGCAGCCCTGTGGATGCACAGCTTTGCGAGTCCACCCCCTCCCAGGATGTGATCATGTGGGGAGAGCCAGCTGCCCTCACCTTCATCCTGTCTTTGCAGCCTTTGCCAGGCCCTACCAGTGACCTGCTCTGAACTGATGGTTTGGAAGTCTCCTCAAGAGAAATCACTTGAAATCAGCATTTAACCCCATCCATTACACTGTTAAATGCACATTCTCCTACCCGGCCTAACAAGTGGACTGACGGCATCTTCCAAATATGCCCAAGAGTGATATCGCTCCTTGGACATCCATGGTGCCGGGACCGGGAGCAGAGCCACATACCTGGTGATCCACAGATACTCAATGCGACTCACAGGTATTCAAATTGCCTTGGTTCTCACATGTTTTCAGAGCCAGAGAGATGTAAACGCAGGCAAACCTCAACCACGTGAAAGTCCGGATCACAGAGCTAGTCCGGGACTTCTCCACCTGGCAGAACTCGCGCTTCAGACTCAATGGGGAGACGTTCTGACATGCAAGCTGGCGCTTCAGTCCAATTCAACACTTATTTCAGGCCCTGTGTCACCCTCTGGAGATCCATCCACAGGTAATACAGCCCTCTCTGTGTAGGCAGAGACAGACATTGAAATGAATATTCATAACCCAGTGTGGAATAACGTCAATTCTTACAAGAAAGAAAACTGGCTTGGAAGCAGAAATGAAACTTGGGACTGAGGGAACATTTTTGTTTGAAAGGAGGAGATGTCTGGTTTTGAAGGAACATCGCCTTTACAGACGGGATTCCTAAATCTCTTCACAAAGGGAAACTTGTAGGGGCCGGGAGGGAAATTTGGACAATTTGGAAATGGTCTGGAAGAAACAAAAACTCCCCAAATGAGCAAAAGTACAACAAAAATCTGAAATGAAGGTCCCTTGGCATATCTACTGTCTATTCCCCGGCATTCAGAGCGCTTCCATCAAAGACAGAAAAATGGTGAACAGCTTGAGACACGGAGGACTGACTTCAGATCGACCCTTCCTCCCGCTGTTTGCTGGCTGTGGATTCGGAGAAGTCGTCACCTCCCTAACCTCCACTTTCCTCACCTAAAACAAGGACGCTAACAGGCTCCCTCAGGGCGTTGCTATGAGGAGGCATTGAGATCATCCTCGTGAAGTGCTCAGCACTCCGTAATCCTCAACAGACGTCTGCTATTATTACTATAGCTGCTGTTCTTGGTCCAAAGTGGAGGGTAATATATGATTTCCTTACGTTCCTCTTACCCTCATAGGTCAGTCGGTCTAGGGTACTCATGGAGCTTTGAGACTGGGTCTCCTAAATAACCACAAAGCTATGGACAGTGGGAGATTCTAAAACAACTCGGGGAACATGTTCTGACACAGAAACATGAGGTTCAAGAGGAGACTGACCCCACTGAGTCGTGGCTTATTCAACCAACTGCCCCAGCGTGGAGTCTGCCTGTCACCCAGAGAGAGAGGGGCCAGAACGTGCAGGGGCTGTGGCCCCAGACAGCAAGCAGGAGATTTCCTTGCACAACAGGATCTCCCCCTCCCTCTGTTACTAATGCTGTAGAACTTTCTGTTTTGGTTTCATCTCACTATGAAAGGCAGCAGGCAGCAGCAGGAAGCATCCTCTGGGCAGGCGCCAAGGGAATTGCTAGCAGCACGTTGCTGTGCCTCCTCCCCCAAGCCCATCCTGCTCAGCTGCCTGGAGACGCTCCAGAAGCACCGTGGCTGCTTTGGCGGTGTTTGGCGGGATGGCGCTCTCTACCTCACACAGAGAAGGATGGTTCTCCTGGAGGTGGAGGGTAACCCCTATGCAAAACCCAGCACAGACAAACGCAGTGTGTCACAGTTGTGCTGCGGTCTCTGCAGCTGCCTCTCTGAGCATCCATGATTTGTCTCCTAGCTAGTTCCTGAAAGGTCCTAATGTGGTCCATAATTTCTGAAGGCCAGGACAAGTGGCCTGCCTGGAGAGTCAGTGCTGAGTCCCCTTGGAGTCAGGCAATGGGACAGAGCCACCCCCTTCTCCCTCAGCAGGCCACTCAGGGTGTTACCACATCACCCACCAGGCTATCTAAGATGCCCACTGCGACACCCTCCTGGTCAGAAGGCAATGCCCAGACAGAGAAATTAAATGAAAGGCAAGACAACACAGCATAGCATATGGCAGAAGTGTATCCCCCAGCACGCTCTGGTGACGGGTTCCCATGAACCTGTGACCCTATGTTGGCCACACCCAAGTGGAGATAGAGGTATAGATCTGGGAACAGGTGACATGAGTCTGTTGTATTCAAGAACTATCTCATGATTTTAAATCCAAAAACTATTAAATTCCCATTGAATTCAAGCATCTATGTTGGAAGAAACTAAACCAATCAGATCTGTCACTCTTGGTTATGAAATGTTAGCTTTACATTTCTTTAATGTCTTTTGTTTGACTATTTTCTTTGACAGCTGGAGGCCTCCTAGAAAGCTTGCGATTCCTGCCCGTTCAGTTTTCTCCCACCTTCTCCATAAAGGCTTTGGGCGGGAGTTGGCTTACTAGCTCTGTCCAAAAATATTCAGTGTTCAGGTTTGAGTGAAAAATTTACTGTCAATTGTTAACTTCTCTGGTGTACCTTCACCCCCAGAACTATTCATTCTCTAACACACACACACACACACACAAAAGTATGCTCAAACTCTCCGAGCCATCAAGACAACTCAGTGCAACTTGACTTCTGCAGTAAAACATTTTTGTTCTCCTGCAGCAGCTAGAAGAGGGTCTCTTGCCAATTCTGAAAGTCTTTGTTAATGACTTTATTAATAACTTTGTTATGACGGCCTGACTAAAAATCCCATTTCAGGTACAAGACAGGCCATCTAAGGAAATCTGAGAACTCTAATGGGATCTACAGAGGCATTGAGGGTTTCTTATTTTGGTGTTTCGGAAGATTAAACGCATATCTCTAAATGACTTCCTATGAAAAAACATGCAATATTATAAAACATGATGAGATCTGGGGGCCTGGGCCTTGGGATACACTCTTGTACACCCCTGAGGTGCCTAAGCCATGCCAGCCAGATGTGATCGATGGATGATGGAGACAATCACAAAAGGACCAACCTCTGGTGGAAGTTTGGAAACTCAGTTTCCCATCCCTCCCGTCCTGTAGGAAGCCTGAGAGGCTATTTATCTCTCATTGACAACCCTTCCAGTCCCACCAATGCTCTGCAACCTCTGCTCTCCCGTACCTCCGGCTTCCAGTGCTGGCATACAAAGGCTTACAAAGGCCGCAAGCAATAGCATCCATCCAGACCCCTGTCCTCAGCCATCTCCCCTGCACTGGCCCCCAATGCTGTGTTGGTTTTCATACCATCAGTGTGTGTTGAGTGACACAAGCCCCCCCCCCCCAGACTCCCACAAGCCCTGACACGGGCACCATGGTGCTATTGGGATGCCATCCATGGTGTGACTGGACATATAACAGAGTGGGGCTACCAACATCCTCCATCACTGCTGAAGATGGACAGGCAAAGAGAATCTCTCAGGGCCAGCCGACTGGCCATATTGGCAGCTGGAGCCGTGGTAACATTGCATCCAACACAATGCACTTTCCAAACCATGAAGATCAGCCTGGCAGAGGCGGTCCCTTCAAACCGACCTGCAGAGCCCCGAAGCATCAATGTCATGATGGTGATCATTGCTGGTTTTCTTTAACCCATGTCTAGTATTCTTTTCATTTTTATTAACACACGTGGTAATAAAAAGAACACCAAACCACGAGCTAAAGAAAACCAACCCTGATTGATTCCTTCTGCAATAAAAATCTCAATGATTTTTTTTCTAATTCCAAGTATTGTGTTCTTGGAAGAAAATTTCTGTTTCAGGATTTGGTGTCTCTACTCTACTGTTGCCCTAGGCGCATGCTCACCTAAGTCCTTCTTGTTTCCTTGTCACTCGAGCCAGGTGATGGACAGGACAGCTCACAATCAAGAATCAGCCGGAGAGGGAGCTGTAAGGGCCCAAAAAGGTGCTTTTTGTTCACAAGTTGTGGTTTGGTTGTGTCTGGGGATTATTATGCAAACTGCCAGCATCCAGGGGACCATCTATAGATGACGATTGCACCTGTGCCCCACCTTCTCCTTTCCACTCCCAGGTCTACCTGGTCCCCACTCCCTTTGTCCCTTTTTGCTCATCTTCTTGTTCTTGATGTTGTCAGTATCTTCTCTAAATCCTTAAACCCAAAATGCACTTCTCTATACCCCTGTCCACTTCAGCGCCTCCTAGTGGTGTGGGAAAGAAGACACAAAAATAGCAGAAGCCAAAACAATACCACATCATAATTTCACACGCATCTTTTCTCTTTAAAGTTTATAAATCTAAAATTTATCTAAAGTTTCACAGGTTGTTTCAAATTTAGTGCCACAGCAACAACAGCTCGTGGATACCACCTATGCAGACTGGTGGACATGCTTGCTAAGTTTCTTCCCGGAGCGATGGTGCAGATATTCACTCATGTTGATGGATAGAGCCCAGAAAACCAGTTCTCTGGGAGCAGAAAATCTCTCTTAGTTTTACAAATTTATTTTGATAAGCTTTCCAAGATTGAGTTAAACAAATAGCATTGAAATAATATTAATAAAATTTCTAAATGGTAGGCAATTTCTGGGAAGAAAAGACTCCTAGTAAGAGAGAATAGAGGTTCTGTTCTTATTAGCATCAAACAAACTTATCCAAGTTAAACATCCATTATGTCCAAATAATCATTGACACCTTGTTTTTATTTTCAAATGGATTTAAATAGGCCAAATAAGATTCAATTATTTTTTAAATAATTTAGATTTTAACTTATTCAGTGTTCATTTCAAAATCTGTGGGCCGGAGGGGGGAAATGCACTTTTAATAGGTTTGTTTACTGAAGAAACAAAAGGCAGATGGTCTCTCCTACAATTTCTGTCAGGAACCTCATGGAGCTCCCAGGAGAAGGGGTAGGTTATAATTTAACCACGTTTGGATGAAAAGCAAACAATCGACCTTAAAGAGCAAGGTCTTTTCCTTTGGCCTCGGCTCTGTCACCGTGAAACGCACGTGATGTCCAAGCGGGAATTTCCCCGCGGTCCCTTGAAAGGACCACGGAGGTTTTAAAGCGCAGACGGAGGAGGAAGTTCGCAGCACCACGCACCCTCTCGTGCCCATCTGCCAAACCAAGGAAAAGCAGGGTTTGGTTTTATTTGTTTGATTGTGGGGGAGAGAGGGTACAAGAGATGGAAAAAAGGTTATCGTAGGTTAGGAAGCTGAGTGGATCTTTTGAAAAATTAACAGGAAAATCACTATTTCCATGAGGTCTTGCGTTGCAGACAAGTGAGTACTTCCGGACGTGGACTTGCCTGTGTCTAAGACTTACTGTGTTCAGTGAGGAGCCCTCCATCCCAAAAGTAGTGGTGTCAATACTCAGTATTTTATTTCCTGACTTTTTTTTTACCTGATTCTACTAAAATGGAGCCAGGACATTTCTTCCTAGATATGTATGCATACTAATTCTCTACAACTTGTTATCCAGTAGTACACCCAGTTCAGGTATAAGAAGTCAGACAATGCCTGTTTCAAGGTTTATCTCAAAACCCAAACGCAACGATGTATTTCCAGCCAGAAGGTTATAAAGCGGAGAGGCCTTTTAAATAAGTGGATTCCTCAGACAGCCTTGTCTCTAAGCGTGTGGACGGGTTCGGCGGCTGACAATAAAAAAAGTTTAAAAAAATAAGCTGTAGCATTAGGACGGCCTGTTGAGCAAAACGAGAAGGCTTAGAAGAATTGAAAAATTAACTCTTAGAAATAAGTTGCTCCCTTCTGAGAAAGGTGTGCACCCTTTTCGAGAATGAGCAAATATCCTGCTTCCACATCAAAAAGAGAATAAATTAGACTTCAAATAAACAGCAATAAAAAAAACAAGACAGAGTTTCTGACAAGGCTTTGTTCCCCTGAGAATCGTAACAGTTGTCCGCATTCCTTAAGATGACAAATCTTGTCTCCCTTAATTAGCATCTCTGCAGATAAACTGCCCCAGACAGATGGCTATAAAGCCAGCTGCATAGAGTGTTTTTTTCGGAAAAATAAATAAAAGAAAGAAAATCAACAAGAGCAAGACGTGAGCCTATTAAATTGCACTGAATTTTATTTCCAGTTCAATTGATAGTTTATTCTCTAACCTCAAGATAATCACATAAGCCTCAGCGACATTATAATCCTCACTTCACCCACAGCACTAATGGAGCACAGTTACCTCATTTGTTCAACGTCACCAGGCTAGTAAGAGGAGGAAGTGGGACTGGAGGGGAGGAATGCCAACCTTGAAGCACCGTCCACCACTGCCCAGTGCTGCCTGGCTACACAGATGCTTACCTCGGCAGACCTGCCCGTCTGCAGGTTCTTGAACCGTCTCTGATTTACTTTGGGTCCTTCAAATCCTAAAGGCTTGACCTCCTAAAAGTATTTATTCTTTTTAATATTACATTATGCATTTAATGTATTATAATATATCACATATTACATATTGCATTATATTGCCATTTATTTTATTATACCGTGTATAATATAATCCATTTATTTTCAGCTGTGTTTCAAAGTTCGCGTATACTCACTGTTTCAAAGGCGCTTGCTGAGAGTTCTTCATTTGTTCTCTTTGCTTCAACCGTAAATGACTGGACTATTAACCTCATACCTCTTTCAGAGTGTGAAAGTATGTGCGATCTTGCTTAGCTTTATTCTAGATCTTTCTCTGTATTTGAGTGGAAAGTACTTGACTGTCCTTGGTGTACAGACATGAAAATAGCTTCCTCTTCAGGAGCCTCGCTTGGAGGTCGCACTTTTGCCTGTGGGCACCCTGTGAAGCTGGGGCACCCTGTGAAGCTGCGGGCGCCCTGTGAAGCTGCGGGCGCCCTGTGAAGCTGCGGGCACCCTGTGAAGCTGGGGCACCCTGTGACGCTGCCCTCCCCCTTCCTCATACCATCAAGTGTATCTAGCAGGTTGACCCTCCCTGGCTTGGAGAGATGTATCCATTTAATTTACATAACAATACAACACCATTGCTTACACTCCAAGATCGAATCCCTTGGACGCCCTTCAATTAACAATTCAGAAAACCTCCCCTCTGAGCTACTAAATTAGCCACCGTCCAGCTCCTGACAAAGTCCCACGTGTCTGTCAACAGCCAATGTGAGCAGGACACGGGGTGCACGGGGACATGCTTCCTGCTCATCCCACAAGGCTTTTGAAGCTCTGGCTTCGCACTGAGCTAGAAGGTCAGGAAGCAGCGCAGCTGGACATGAGCTCATCTCCCCAGAGGCAAGCCTGACAGACCACAATTTAGCAATATATTCGCAGCTTTTATTGATTAAAAAACAAACAGAGCCTCCCCTGTACCAGATTCCTTCTCCCTCCCTCGTCCCATCTGCCTCCCTGAAACTAGAAAGAGGAGATGGGCCAATGTGAGCTTCCAGGGTATCTGCCAGAAAAGCCCCGATGGGTAGGACAAACTTGCCCTAATCCAAGTGATGCGGGGTCGGTGAGCCAAGGAGTCGAAAGAAAGATTTCTTGGACTCTCAAGATCTGGCAGTAGTGCTCTTTTATTTAGAGAATAGAATAGCATGGGGACAGGGCCCATGGGCAGGCAGGGCCGCTGCTGCTGCCCCCGCTGGCATGGGGACGGGACCCATGGGCAGGCAGAGCTCCTGCTGCTGCCCCAAGTTGAGGGTTAGGGCTAATTTTATAAGGCATGGGTATGTGAGTCATTTCTTCACAAGATAAAGGAAAGAACATGAAAAAAAAGTTAAAATGGTATCAGTGCAGGTGGGGTCTGGTCATTGGGTGATCCCATGACTTTTAGACTCAAGAATCAAAACAATCCTGATGCCAAAGAGACATATCCTGGGGTGGCCAATTTCAGGTCCCTACAAGGTCATCCCCCCTTCCTTCACAAACGCAAATGTCTCTCAAAAGGCAAGCAAAGTTCCAGTCCTTGGAGCCTGCTTCTCATCTGTAGTTTTAAAAGTAACCAGCCTAAAAATCCTCATCACAAACCATTTTAAAATTAAGCAGCCTAAAAATCTTCATCACAAGGATCGGGCAAATTCTCCCCTGCTCTGGCTGTCCCTCAGGCTGGCCTTGTTTTCCCAACCGGAAGCCGGGAGACAGAGGTTCAGGATACACTCCCCTGGGCAGACTCGCTCTCAGGATTTCCAAGGAGGAGAAGGGTTTGCCAAGCCCTGTGCCGGGGGCTCATGCTCCCCTTGGGATCCTCATGGAGAGGCGTGGATTGTCTAGACAAGATTTGGGACCCTGTATCCATCCATGGCACCTCTATGGGGCACCTGTCTGCACCAATCTGAACATGATCTGACAATTAGAAATCTGTAAAGCAGTATCTCCCCATCTTTGCTTTTGCTACCAAGAAATTCTGAGTCAAATCTAATGTTCAATGTAGAAACTCTATGATCTTCTATTTGTAATATCCTTACTTTTCCCCTCCTGCCATACGATCTTGAACTTTTGTTCTCATATGAATGACTCAGCTTTATTTATCTTATAAACAGCCTCAAATTATCTGGAAAGAAGACAAAGGAAAACATGTTAAGTAAATGTTAAGTCACTCTTTCAAGGTTTAGAAGTAAATTATAATTTTTGCACTGTTCGCCCTCAGATCATCTTTGTCATGGGACAGGGCGAGAATGAGTTAATGAATTAAATGCCATCGGCACTTCAGAACTGTAAGGCTTCCTTCACTGTGAGAGGAATGTGCTTTGATTCTGGACGAGGCCTGCATTCTTGTGCAGTTGTACTGTGGGCAGGGTTTCTTGTGGTTTATTTCATTGGATTTGACTCTTCAAAGCTCATCATTTGTTTATTTGTTCATTCATTCATTTAACAACCTTTTATAAAGTACAGTCTAAACATGAAAAGATAATTGCGCTGCTAGAAATTGGAACAGAGTCCTGGGGAAGCATAAAGAATTGGCTTAGAAATGGATTTTGATTCTAGAATAGAAGCTGGCCAGGAGCAACACAGGAGGCAGGAGGTGGTCTATGCAAGAGGAAGAGGGGACGAGAAAGCATAGGAAGCTTGGTTGGGGCTGAGGGCAGAGTTCTAGGGACATGGAGTGGGACCAGGGCTGCTTCTGGTCATGTGACCTGTGCGGTCACACAGGGCCTGGTGCTTAGAAGGCCCCCTACTTGGTTTCATGCTCTGCTGTCATCATCTTGAAATTCTTCATTTCTAAACAAGTGGCCCTGCATCTCAATTTTACACTGAGCCCTGAAAATTATGCAGCTGGTCCAGACAAGGGATGAGTCAAGAGAAGCTAAAAGATGGTGAGAAATGGATGCTTCAGCTTCGCCTTCTCTTGGAATCTTTTGCATGAGCCAATAAAGAATTTCAGTTTCCTTTAATCTGAGTAAATAAATGCACACATAAATACATAAGCCCTCTTCCCTGCCAACTTCTTCAGGATTCTCTTCTTCCTTGAGCTGTCGGACCTTCACTGTCCCAGATACACACCTGTAGTCAACTCTTGCTGTTTCCTTTGGTGAAGGAGGTTTCCATGTTAGCATATGAAACAGGCTAAGCTATAGAAAACTATTCAATTAAATTTGTGGTGATTTTTAGTATAAATAGTGGTTTGGACCTTGAAGAGACCTGTTAATGATTCTCAAACATTAATGAGACAGAATTTCTGCTAGAGATAAAAAAAAAAGTGTCTACCATTCAGACATAGTTGGTTCATTCAAAATACTGCCTTTTGCTAAGGGGACTAATAACAGTAATGAACCATGGAAGCTTCTGGAAGAGGCAGTTGATAACTGAAGTGGAAAGGACCTTAATTAATGAATTTCTAGTTGTTACTACCAATTTTCTATGACCAAATTTCTAGGCTTTCGCCAAGGTTTCAATCTCTAGCTATACATTGTAGCTTCCACACAATAAAGGCTTTGGAAGGATGGAGAGTCCATAGAGTGAGAATGTTTTCAAAACAGATTTTTCTGGAACATCTCAGGCTGGCTCTGTGCTGATGAACTTCCCATATCAAGATCCCAATCTTCTCATGACCTAGGGAGCCACATATCCTCCAGTTTATAAAAAGACTTTTAGAAAAAATTTATTAAGTAATGAAAAATTGTTTTCTCACTTATGTTTATCATAGATAAATATCAAGTTCCCAATCTACTTAGAAAAAAACAGTTTAAGCATATAAAATTGCTACGATTCTCATCAATGAAACTTCACCTTTTAGTGATTTCCATGATCTTATACAAGCAGATGTGTTTTGGTCACTGGAAATATCTGTTAAATAGTTCAGAGACCCCTTTTACTACCTTCTCTGATCCTAGGAGTCTGTGGCTCACTGATTTAAAGAGACTGCCTGCTAAAATCCTGTCTACAATAGAGCTGAAATGGCAAACATTAAAATCTTTTGTGTGGAGTAAACTTCTGCCTTCATGACAAGACTCCTACTACAGTTAAATGCTGCCAGAATAAGGGAAAAGAATAACTCTTATCCACTAGCCTATTCGTATAAAAGTGTCTTAATTTACTGAATGGCCACTTTGGGAAATTACAAGCTGACAGGTGAAGGACAGGACAGTAGAGAGATGGGGGTTAATGGAAACAAGAGTAGAGAAACTGCTCACAGATCTGACTTGTGTGAGATTCCACAGCGAACCTTCCTGAATGCACAGGGGTTGGCAGAGAGATCCTGGGGACCAGAGAAAAGGATGTTAGAAGCAAAAGCAGGGCCCCAATCCTCCCTAGGATGCCAGTAGGGATTTCCAAAATCCAGTCATTTAAATGGACTCCAGCTCTGATGATTCCACACTAAAAGTCAGTTGATGAGAAGTAATCCACCATGTTTCCAGTGAATTTCATAACCAAGTGGCCTTGTGGAGATGCTGAAGAGGATGATGAAGAATGAATTTTCATCTATTCATAGGAAAAAGAAGTGAGGAGACCAGGATACTTTTTCTATTTTCATATTATACTATTGAAAACTTAAATACTCAAAGACAGAGAAAGAGAGGGAGACAGGAAGGCAGGGAAGAGAGAGAAAAAGAGAAAAGGAGAGACGTCAGATTCTGCTGTTGAGAGTGCAAATCAAGAGACTTAAAAAGTTTGTAGTTTCTGATCCAGTAATCTTATTTCTAGGAATCTCTCCCAAAGAAATAATCATAAATATTAACAAAGCTTTGAAATCACCCAAATATCCAATATTAAGGAAATAGTCAATGCTTACTGTGCAGTTGCTGACAATTATTATTGTAAAGAATTAATAATGACACGCACAAATTTTTATAAAATCCAAAAGAACACACAACTGTGAGCATATTATATTTTTAGCTGTGAAAATAATATAGACAATAAAAATATCAAAGAAAATAAATTAATAGTGCTAAAATCGTGAGTGATTTTTATTTTTTTCTGTGTGTTTTCTGTATTTTTCCAAATTTTCTTCAATGAGCAAATACCACTTTACAATTTATACATATGGGAGAATTCTAAGATGCCCTCCACCCCCAAGATTTCTTATCTTAATTCCCAGACTGTGAATGCAATGAGATATCATATCCATGATTATGGTATGTTACATGGCAAAAGGGATTTTACATAAGTAATTAAGGTTCTTAATCAGTTGACTGAGTTAATCAGAAGGGGGGTGATCCAGGAAGATCTGAGCTAACACATGAACTCTGAACAGCAGAGAGTTTTCTCTGGCTGGTGGCAGAAGAGAAAGTCAGAGAGAACCAAAGCATGAGAAGGATTCCATCCGTGGTTGCTGG